>NC_056526.1:50566051-50858017 GCF_019175285.1 Sceloporus undulatus | reverse complement strand
CTTTTCTAAGTGAATTTATCCCCTATCCAGGTATTGCTGCTATTTAGAAACCTCATTCACAATATTAAACACAAGTCATTCCAGCAAAATAAATAAGACAGAAATTGTTAAATCAGTTGAAAGAAAAAACACAAACTCACTGTGAGAAAGGCAAAAGTAA
Source organism: Sceloporus undulatus (assembly GCF_019175285.1). Classification (NCBI taxonomy): domain Eukaryota; kingdom Metazoa; phylum Chordata; class Lepidosauria; order Squamata; family Phrynosomatidae; genus Sceloporus; species Sceloporus undulatus. Next base: position 50,857,857 of record NC_056526.1, on the reverse strand, counting down.
GTAGGACAAGGATGGACAATGGGCTGTGCAACATATCTATCCCCCAAGGATATTTTCCTCCCAAGACCCAGTTTTTCACTTTTTAAAATTTTAAGTTGATCCTCCTCACTAAAAATGTCACCCATGTCCCCAAGGAGGTGAAGAACAATTTTATGAAGCTTTTGCTCTCCTGGGATGTTTTAAGCCCAGCAGAGGTCTTTTTAAAATAAAAAAATAAACTAGAATTCTTCTGGACTTAAAACATCTCAGGGAGGGAAGAAATGTCAAAATTGCATTTTACTTTCCCTAGGGGACAACAGACTACCACCATAAGCCCAGCAGCACATCAGAAGTAGTTGTACTTGTTCAATGTTGTATCCATAAGTCATAACATAAATAATTAAAATATGCATATTTGTTAAAAGAGGAAAATTTTAAAAATACGGTTAAAACATATAAAATGCAAGGCTGTTATGACAACATATGATAAAAGTCCACATACAGTATTAAAACTGGGAAGGCCAACTACAGTCTGGCCAAAGATACAGCAGATGCAACTCCCTTTCTGATTTTGACACTACCACCCCCACATACCCCAGATAGTTATTTGATAAGCAACATAACAGGAACACATCTGGCAATAAATGATACACTAATTTTCATAACGTGAAAAAAGTTAACAGTAATCTGACTCAAGAATGTCCTTGTTTTACTATAAAAAGAACAATATAAAACATAATGGATCATCCACTAGATCCAGAACACAAGGACAAATAACATTTGTATCGAGATACACAGAAGGCATAAAATCAGAAATACTTCAGGGGCCTAGGCAGCTTTTGTGTAGCTAGTCAAAGCCCTGCCTCATTGGCTAGAAGGTAGGCTTCCTCAATCAGATGCAACAAGGTAGTTCTCTATTTGGTCTATCCTGATAATTTAAAAATGTTCCCCTGTGCATACTGCTCCAATTCGGGATTTCCACCCATTGTTCCTTGCCACTGGCATTGCATGCAAGCCACAGTTGGGATGAGTTGTGTGCCACATCTCTGTATACATGTCCCATTCCTTTCTGTCAGAACTTTGGTGAATACAGTTTTGTGGAGTAATTGGGCCTGAATGTCCATTATTCCCTGTACAGGTGAGCCCTTAAGAGACAATGGAGTGATGGCATCCAGGGTAGGGATGCCATAACCCGGCTGCAGGCGGGACAATCCCGCTTTTGGCGGTGCTGGCCCGGCCCTAGTCCGGTTTCCCACCAAAAGTGGGATTGTCCCGCCCACGGCCACCTCCGCCCCTGCGCACGCCTTCTTTATGGCCGCGGCTGCTCATGTCATGCAGCCAGCCGGCCACCCACTTCCACGTCTGTCTCCTCCTTTGCCTCCTCCTTCTCCTCCGCCCCCCCGTGCGCTCCCTCTGGCTGTGGCCGCCCGTGCGGCCAGCCGGCCACCCGCCTCCGCCTCCTTCTCCAACCTCCTCCGCCGCCCCTGCGTGTCCCCCTTGCCTTGCACGGCCACGCATGGCCAGCTGGCCACCCACCTCCTCCTCTGCCTCCTCCTCCGCGACCGTGCCAAGCAGTTGCCCAGGCGCGGCCGGTGGAAGTGCACGATCAGCTCGCTTACGTGCCTGGGCCCTGGCCGTGTGCCACCCTCAAAAGGGAGCTCGTTCCCTTGAGAAGGCGGAGCCTCAGAAGAGGAGGAGCAGAGGACGACTCTGGGCCAGAGGGAGGGGAAAGGGCTCTTTGGCGTGAATTACAAAGAGTAAGTGGAGCAGGAGCAGCAGGAGAAGGGGAGGTGCGTAGCCATTTCAGAACTCCCTTGTTTTGTCTTTCTTTTTTCAGGGCAGGCCTGTTTAAGAGAGTCAGTGTGGTTTGTGTGCATTTATTTTTTATTATTTTTCGTTAATTATAATTATTATTAATATCCAAGTCTCCCTTGTTTTTTATTTTATTTTTTAAACAATGTTTTATCATTGTTTTAACAATGATAGTGATGATGATGATGACTGAGGATGGTGACATTGATATCAGACAGTTTCTGAGGCCTGCGCTCACTCTTTCTGAAGTCGAGATGGTGTGACTTTCGAAAATGCATTTGGGTGCTTTGAATGCTAAGAAGCCTGGCTTGCTTGGACAAAGATAGTGATGATGATGAGAATGGTGATATTGATATCAATCAGCTTCTGAGGCATGCACACACTGTTTCTGAAGGCGATACAGTGTCACCTTCCAAAGTGTGTTTTTGGTGTATTTTTTGTGCTTTCCCTTGACCAAGTACACACTTCTGAGAAGTACAGTTGGTTCAAGAAAACTGAAATGGCAAATCCACTTCTTGTGAAACCACCTGTTCATGTTCAATATACATAGCCATGTTAAACCATGCTAAGTGTTAAACCCAAGGGGTTTGGGTATGGAATAAACCTCTGAAATATGCAAAAGGCCATGTTAAGTAAAGCCATGTGAAATGCCCAAATGTGCTGTCGTGTGGAGGTTGGCCAGAAAGGGAAGTACATTTCTGCCATCTGACTAGGAATAATGCCAAAATGTCCTCCATTTTGATCATGCCTAAGAAACATGCATTTTTCTTAACATTTTTTTAAAACCATCAAATTTTTTGTGTGTCCTCCATTTTTTATAAAAATGTGTCCTACATTTGAAAATGCTGTCCTACATTTGTCCTGGTTTGGAGGTCCTGACTTATGGCAGGGACACATTCAGCTTGGGGGCTGTTGTACCCACCTTCCAGGTGAACGGGAGACCACATAGTGGTTTTGCCCATGTGGCATACCACTTCAGCCTTTCATGGCTTCCCACAGTAAGCATGGTTGGCAGGCTGGTCATCTAATGCCTGGATCTGGTGCCCTTTGCTTGGCCAAGACTCTTCTACTGCGACTAATAATGCTGTGGACTTTTTTTTACTCCAAACATGTTTGTTTGTGTTCCTTTACTGCCCGTTCTTCACCTAGCCTTTTCAGCTATAGCCACAACAAAACTGTGTTTAACATAATTCTTGAATGACTTTTAACTGCCTTCTAAGATGATTTGATCATCCTTTCATGGTTAATAGCCACTGTGTATATTTTTAAACTAATGATTTCTTAAAATATTTTTATCCTGTCCTATATCATGGGATCTCAGGATGAGGTACAAATGGAATAATATTTTAAAAATTAAAATAATAAAATAATTTAGATGGAATAAAATATATTAAACAATTTAACAAATTTTAACAAATTTAACAGTTTAAAAGATTAAAATAATTGGAACCATGCACATGTATATTTGAATAGCAAACCCTGAAAAGTTTAATAAAATGTCTTTGTTTTTACTTGAGACTGGAAAGAAATCATTGGTGCCACTCAGACCTCCACGATGAGAGAATTTCTGAAATGGAGTACAACAGTAGAGAAGGCACACTCCTATATCTTGTCATGATTTAATGTTCCTATGGGTGGGACCCAGAAAAGGGTCCCTCCCAGTGGATCTCAGTCCTCAGGCAGGCACCCCATCAGGTATGGTGGCCCCAAGCTAGTCAAAACTTGAATGTCATTACCAGCAGATGAGCGGGGTTTGAACTGCACTGAGTGACACTCCAGAAAGGGCCAGAACAGACCAGCCAGTAAAGCCAGCTTTGTACAGCTTGAGGGTGTGGCATTTAGACAATGCATATTCCAAGACATCCAGAAGCCGCCCTGGCCAATCAAATCTGGATGACTTCAAGATGCTCCAGGGATGTGACGTTTACATGCCGCATGCCACCAAAATGGCTTGAAGATACCCTGGGGTTGTGGCTGGGCCACCTAAGGTGATTTTTTTACTGGCCCAAAACTTTTTCACTCCTATTTGGCCTGGCTCTAGGGTGGATTGGAACTGTGGTGTGTGATTGTTGCAGCGCTGGGCCAAATGGTGCTGGGGTAGCCCCTATCCATCCTTTTGTGGTGGTATGTATGGCCCCAGAGTTGTTACCCAGTGGGAGAGTTATAGAACTTTGTTACAGAACTTTTATTTATTATAGAACTCAATTATTTGGGTTTTTCTTTTGCCGTTCATGGTAGCCATAGAACTCTTATTCAGTACCACATGCATAAATCAGTTGGTTGCTTTTCTTTGATCTTTTTAAATACTTATTGAAAATATGCTGCTTTTTGTTTTATGTATCTTCAGGTTTTATATTTAAAATAATGAGAAATACTTATTACATTGTACTGTTCCAGGACCTCCCATGAATATCAAATCTATGGATGCTCAAGTATATAGTGGTGTAGTAAAATGGTGCATCTTACATAAAATGGCAAAATCAAGAATTGCTTTCTGGAATTTATTTTTGTTTGAATTTTTTCAAGCTGTGGATGGTTGAATCTGTAAATGCAGAATCAGGGGATACAAAGTGTTCACTGTAGTTGCATTTGTACTAGTAATACACAGAGATCTCTGATTACACCACACATTTCGCCACTCTGTCCCCACATACCATTAATCCATTTTCAGGGCATTTTCTATTTTCAAAAAAATAAAACTGGTTCTGTGTATGTACAAGGCACTATACCCTGCAAAGATATGGTTAACAGAATATAGCATTTCCTCAGTTCTTGATTACAGAATGCCTCTTTTTTGCCTGAGATACATTGCTAACATTTTAAACACACAGTTACTAAGTAGTACAGTTTTCATATCAGTATCAATCTGAGCTCCCACCAGTCCACACAGCAGGTTAATTTTCTTGGCACTATCACAAAACTGCACAATGAAAAAGTAAAAAAAAACAAAAACCAAAAACAGTTGTTGTTGTTATTGTTAACTGCCTTAAAGTCAATTCATCTGACTGGAAACCCAGTGATGGCTAAACATAACTATACACGTATATTCTCCACTCAGAACATGGCACAAGATCCAGCTTACAATACAACAACATTTGTTCTAGGTCACCAGAGATGGGTTCACTTCAGGCATAAAGGATTTACTTCAGGCATTTCTTAACCTACAGTATCCACACAAAGCAATGAAAACACTGATAAACAAGACAGAATGGCAAACAACAATAATCCATAGCAAAACAGACTCAGCAGAGAAAGCAACAAAACAGTCATCTGCTGTTCCCAGATAAAACAATTTTGTGGACTATAACCCATCCTAGAAGTAATATTTCCCTTTCATAGGTATTGGGTTATCACCTTGAATTTAAAAACAACATCTGTAATGTTGTAATCAACCAGGGACTAACCTCCCTTCAAAGAGGGAAATAGGCTAGCTTCTATGCAAAACAGTGAATGGACAAACATCTGACATTAGAGGTGGCAAGATGCAGAAACATTTTAATCTCACAGGATACTCCAACATTGAGCTGCAAGTTCAATTTCAAAGGAAATTTCAAAGGGAAATTCTAGTGTGAAATCATTTAAACAGAATTTATCAAAGGCTGAGTCCATATATTTTTAGGCTTCAAGACAGACAATGGTCCCCTGTGTTTCTACAGGTGGTAAAATAAATATCCTGAGATTGGTGACTAGATTATCACAGTTTACCTCTGCTGTGAATTGTTACTTTGATAAACATAAACATTTTGTATCTTGCTGCCATTTGATTTCACTGTTTACAATTCTTTCAATAGTACCCATACATGTGGGTATGTGTGTGCATATTCCTGTCAACTGAAACCAAAACTTGATACATCTGATAAAAGTAGACCCTAGTCCTTAAAAGCTTATACTACAATAAAGCATTTACAATGCAATCATATTATGTAGACTGAGAGGACTATTTAGAGGAGCTCTGGTGTAGTGCTTTGAGCATTGGACTATGACTCTGGCAGGGATGTTGCCAAGGGGGGAGTCCTTGGTGTCTGGACCCCCCCCCCTTCCATTAGATACAATGAATGGTGCGTGTTGCCATGCCGCCTCACCCAAGCCCCATTATAATGGTGGCACTTAGTCTGGACCCCCCCTTCCCAAAATCCTGGCTACGTCCCTGACTCTGGAGACCAAGGTTTGAACCTTGTTGACCATGGAAGCCCACTGAGTGACCTTGGGCAAGTCACACTCTCTAGAGTCAGTGGATGGCAATGGCAAACCCCTTCTGAAGAAACTTGCCAAGAAAATGCATTCACCTTAGGGTTGTCATAAGCTGGAAATGACGTGAAGACACACAACAACAACAACAACAACAACAACAACAAAAATCCAAGTAATCATTGAGAGAATGGCTGTATTTAAGGTGCCATAAACCTCGATGTTACTTTACTGCTATAGCCTAATGAGGCAACCCCTCCAAAATGTAAATAATCCCTTCCATTTTACCACACATCATTGCTGTTTAAAGTACTGCTGGAATATTTCAGGAATATAATAATCATAGCAAAGAGATGTATGCGCTCTTTTCCCATCCCAAGGATTTTAGGGTCTAGTGATCTAATTCGGTAAAACTCTTTGCATATGGGGAATCTTGCTTCGATTAAGTTTGATGCTCTAGGTTAACTTTAGGTTTGATGGTCTCATAATGCAAAGTGACATGCTACATTGTATTTCTGTACAGTATGAACCTATGAATAAATCCTTTAAATTTCATAACCCAGGTTCCATCCCATGACATTAGGGATTAAAATCTTCAATTATCTCGTTCTTGTAAATTATAGTAATTTTGAAAGTTTTTTCCAAGTTGATTGAGATTATGAAAGTTTCTGCACATTTTAATGATGGGGGGGGGGTGGAAATTTTGAACATTTGTTTACATAAAATAGATTATATTTGAGGAAAAAACTGTATATTTTGTACAAAACACCTTTTTTTCCTGTACAAATTGATTTTGCACAAACAACGTTCTTGCAAATTTAAAAAAAAAATCATAAAATGCAAAACTGAGGTCATGCAGTTGACTTTTTTCCTTACCAAGGATGAGAAACTGTTAGATGAGAAAATTTGTCAGTATTTTTTCCATCCTTTTGTAACACAGTAAAAATTTTTAGTGAACTGTCACTAGACTTTAGCTACACTGTTAGTATAAAATGACATGGTTGTGCAATCTGCTGAATGGCAGGCACAAATTGGGTTTTAAATGATCACATGGGAAGCAGCATTTATCATAAAAAAAATTCAATGTGTGCAATGTTTTGCATATGCCACACACTAGTTACACAACCATGTTGGCCTCTAACAGAATGGATGAAAGTCACCCTGAACTGACATATCCTGTGGCAGTTGTGTGTGTAAGCTGCCTCTATTTTATTCATATGGCAGGATGTTTAACACACATATATCAGAGCTATTTCACTCAGTGACTGATGTTTTTATACTATTCTTCTATTTCAATAAATATTTTGTACTACTTATATTTTATCAAATGTAATTGTTACATATAAGTTGTAATAGAACATTTTCAAAACTGAGGGAATGAACAATTTTTACACAAACAAACAAACAAATAAATTCTGTATAATTTCTTGAAATTACTCCCACTCAGCTTTGGCAGAACACAAATTCTAAGTAAGTGGCTGCAGCCCTAATATAGGTTTAGGTATCCACCCTCTTTAATTTATCTATTTTTAATTTTCTTTCTTTTGCTTCTTCTAGGAGATAATTATGAATGTTTTGGTAGAAATTGGTGGTGGCAGCTAAGGATCCTTTTAGGTTTCTGTCATGACCCTAAATTAAACAAATATATGAGTCTTCAAAACTGATCAGGCTGCAACCCTGTACCTAAGAGGTGGCCAACGTCTGAGTAGATGCGGGTCATTTTCCCCTCTACTGTACCTAGACCAGCTGTAACCCTGGAACCTGAAAAGACTGCCACTCCTTTAATGTTAAGTCTCCTTCAGTTCAGTTTGCCCATCTCTGCTATATGTGGGAGTAAATCCCACTTAATTCTATGGGGCTGACTTCAAAATGGACACAAATGCAATTATGCCTCCTAATCTAGTCAAGAGTGTCAAGACTTGAGCCTTCCTGATATTTCATATTTCAACTCCCAGAGGTTCCTCCCAGCATGTTTAACGTTCAGGAACTGTGGGAATCATAGTCTAAAACATTAGACGGGTTAAAGATTTATCACCCCTGATTTACTCAGTGAGGCTGTCCAGATAGTGTTGACATCTATGGGTGATTCTAAAAAGTTACTCAAACCTATGTAGATCATGCCCTTATATTGTAACATCTGTTCCTGCTTCATTTACTCCACAATTTTTGATAAGGCTTCATTACATGTAGTGTGAGGGGCATGGATGTATATGTGGAAAATCCAAAAGTCAGAGTTGTTAAAGAGCAAAGTATGCCTGATAGCAATTACATTTTGACTTATGAAATAAATTAGTTCATGCTTTGCAAGACTTTGATGGAAGTGGGTTGTGTGAAATACAAAAACTCTTATGGTACTTCAAGCACATGAGTAACGTTTACAATGAAGAGTAGCTTTAGTTTTCTTTGGTAATTAGGCTGAATTTGGCCATCAAATAAACATGGCATCAAGGCCCTGCATCTTTTATTTCAAAAGAAGAAGAGTGTCAAGCTGATAGGAAGCAATTCGGAAAGATTTTTTACTACATGATCAGAAACTTTACAAGCAAAGCAACCAGAATCAGTGGCCAGGGCTTCCAATTTTATTTTTTAAATAAATATTTTAAATATTCATTACTTTTTTTTTAAAATAAATCATCATCCCATGGCATGTTATTGGAAGAATGATGTACAGTGGTACCTCGGGATACGAAATACCCAGGTTACGAAATTTCCGGGATACGAAAAAATCCCATTGGAAATAATTGTTCCGGGTTACGAATGTTTTTTCGGGTTACGAAAAAAAATTTTGGTGCTTTTCGGCGCTATTTCACACGAAACGCGGCTTTTCCCCATTAGCACCTATGGCAATTCGGCTTACGAAGGCTTTTCGGGTTACGAAAGCGGCCGCGGAACGAATTAATTTCGTAACCCGAGGGAGCAGTGTAATTAACTCCCAGTGTATTACTAGCTGGTAATGTTCTTTTGTTTTAATTTTAAATACAGTTTAAAATGTCAAAAAATGACCAAACATTCTACAAACAATATGCTAAAAGAAATATTTTTAGAAACACTAAAAAGTAACATTATTGGTCATTATTCTATTTTAAAAAGTAGCATCATTGATAGTAAAGATACTCACAAAACCAACAGGTAAATGTAACAGCATTATTTTTCATGCCACGGATAATGAGAAGAATCATGAGGCCTTCCAGAAGTTGTTGGACCACAAGTCCCAGCCACCCAAGTCAATGTTGAAGCATGCAGGGTGTTGCAATCCCATAACATCTGGAGGGATGCATGGCTCCCACTTCTGTTATAATACATTGTTTCTAAGCTCTGGCAATTACTAGCTTTGAAACTTTACTTGTAGTATATAATAAGCTGAATGCCTGAAATGAATATGACATTGTGGGTGACATGAGCACATTCATATAATGAGATTTTGCATTTAAATCACACAAAAATCCAAGATATGTAGAACATACATTAGGGCAGGATATGGTCCTTTGAATGTTATTCTCAATGCTCGTACCAGCAGCAACCGTCATCTGAAAAAGTGTGCAACAGAGAGTCCACTGAATGGAAAGACTTTGTTGGTAAAACAAAACATTTTTTTAAAAAAAGTAATAAAGAAACATCAATGTTTTAAATTTTCACCCAACTGCAATGGTCAACCACACTGAAAAGCTCAGCTTAAAAAGAACTTTGAAGAACAGAAGTCAATGTAGAAAATATACAAAAATGACTGTATGTTGACTACATTATTAACACTGTATGTAGAATGTGATATTAACAGTAAAATGCTGATTAAAAACGTTTAGATAAATTAAGAATCGAATGCAATATGCATTGAGTTTCATTTGGAACACTTCAAATATTTATAATAGCCTTTTTTAATTTTGTTTAAGGTATATTGGTGCTGAGGCTAACAATATTCAAGCACTGAAACTTTTTGATGAGTATGGACATCAATGCCATAGTGACCCTGACCAAAGCCACCCTGACTTTCCCGTTTCCTTTAAGCTTAGCTGCAATCCTCATAGTAGCATTGGAAGGAGAATGAGGGGTAAAATGGATTTTCCTAGCAACCATGTTTTGAGCTTTCTCTGTGAAAATACAAACATTTTAGGGGTTGCTTGGTTTCAAATGGGCACTTAAGGCCCACTTTCTACAAGGAATATTTCTGTTAGATATGAATGGTTTGGCCTGAAGCAGATGGGCAGCAAGGAATAGCCTCTGGCTGCTCTGCCTTGGGTTGGCCACAATCAGCCTGGGACTGTGGTGACCACATGGCCTGCTCTCAAAGTGGGCTGCTGCTGCAGTCCCAAATGGCAGCTTTGGTCCACCTTCGGCAGCCTTGGAGTGGCTTACGGATGCTTTTGGGGTGTACATCATCTGAATGCCACACCCCCAAAGTGGCCAGAAGTCGCTTCTTTTGACCCATCTGTTTTGGGCCTACATCAACTGTTTTCATGGCTTTGGAATAAAGTGTTGTGCTACAAAAAGGAACTCATGGTTGCTATCAATAATCAACCATTAGAAGGTGTCATGAGTGCCTGGATTTCAAGATTTACACTATGCTGCTGGATATCACAGAATAGTATACAGTCAACTGAATACTGGTACAAGAGCACCACCATGATATTGCATAGATTTTATTTATCTTAACTGAACGTGCATAAGAAAACATCAGCCTAGATTTGCTTGAATCCCATGTCCAAATCAGTATATTTAGCTATTCATAGCAACATCATCAAGTATACGGCACTTTGTGCCTCACATATTTATGAACATTACACATCAAGAAATCATACAGATATATTACGATTTATTAATCCATCCATCCATCCATCCATCCATCCATCCATCCATCCATCCATCCATTTTTTTTTTTTAAAAAAATGGATATTAAAACTGGATGTAAAAATATATATGTTGGACTTGTTAACCTCCTTATAAAGTTATAATAATATATTAAGTACAGTTGGCCCTCCTTATCCACAGATTTGTTATTCAGGCAAGATATGTCTTTCATATTCAGGACAATTATTAAATTTTTATAACCTCTAACAAGTCCACATTGTTTTAAAAGCTCTAAAATTCTGTTTTGACATTATTGTTAAAGAGACACTGAGACAGACAGGGATGTGGAAAGGGTGAAATTACATCTAGGTGTTTGCAGATATTTAGAAGTACACATGTCAATCCACCTGAATCTGCTCAAAATCTTTTTTTTTCCCTCCCTGAGAGATTATATCACAAGGTACATCTAAAGGCACAAAATCTTTTAAAACCACTTTTTTATTAAAAGAAAACATCCAGGTTTTGGAACAAAAAGTTTAAAAGATGTAGGGTTAAGTTCTCAATACAAAATTGTCTACTCTGAATATTTTCGAGAACAAGAAGTACAAAAATTTTGTGTATGAACAAACCGTCCATATATATTCCTCAGTCATGGCCCCTCAGACTGTAATTGAAGATATATGAAGTTTAGTTTTCCACATCATGTACATTAGACTCATTAGGCTAAATCTAGTGGCTTATCCCAACCAGAATAGATAGACAGAATCAACTATCAAATGCTCAGGTATACATTTAGGCAAGTCCTATTGATTCAATGGTACTATTCTTGTAGAAACTAGCAATTGGATTGGCCCATCTTTCCATCAAAGGCAAAGACTTGTAGCCTAAATGGTTCACAATGTCATCAACCACAGGAAAGTCATTCATGGTCCAAACCACAGTGCAGTTCCTGGGAATTGTAGTTTATTGTGGTACCAGAACTTTGTGACAGAGAAGACCAAATGTCTCACCAAACTACAGTTCTCAGAATTCCATAAGATTGGGCCAGGGCAGTTACATGAGGTCTCAAACTGGATTATTTCTGCAGTGTGTTTTGGAGCCATGTGTTACAGAAAACATAAAAACTAGAAGCTGGTTTGCTTAAACCAGATCTTTGTAATACTACTGCTACCCCTTCCTCTTTGCTTCTACTGTCCTAGCACTTGCAGACAGCTTGCAGCCTTGGCTGAAGGCAGATGCTGTACCAGTGTTGAAGGTTCAGTGAAGTTACAATACTAAGGCAAGAGAGTCATTGTGCCTTCAGAATTTTCATCACACCTGATTCGTTAATAATCTGAGTCAGAAAACTTGGCATCCCCAGGCAACAAGTTATGAGGGCATGGCTTCAACTTTCAGTGCTATTTTGTTTCAAGATATGTCATCCAAGAATACTAAATGTCAATCTCTTTTCACTCTTCGCTATTTCATTGATTTTATTCCTGCCACAGTTTACTTTCATTCAAAATGTTTTGTTCTCATCCCAGCTTCAATTCACAGTTTTAGACCAATAAAGTGGGAATTGATGGAGTTTTGTTGTTGTGTCATTAAGTTGGCTTTGACTTAAGGCAACCCTGAATGATCCACCCGGTCTTCCATAAATATAGATCATCTTAAAGAACACCCAAATTGTCCATCTCTTGTCTCTGTTTTGGTCATTGTCTGATTGTTATTAATCTATTTTAAATATTTAATTATGTCAATTTTAATATGTTGACTGTTTAATATTATTTTAGTGGGGGAATGTTGGGGGGGGGAGTAGCTAATGGGACATATTTTAACTGTAGATTGTGTTTTACCTAATGCTGTGAGCCGCCTTGATCCTACGGGAAAGGTGGCATATAAATAAATCTATTATTACCTTGATATCCTGTCATCAGCAAACTTACTCTCATCCTACAAACTCAGAGTTGTGGCTTCCTCATTTGAAAGCACAGGATTCAAGTGTGTGTTACATCTGATTTCACCCTAATCACCCTATGGAAAGCTCCAGTGGCTTACTGATGAGCTTAGCTGATTATTTGGTATCACATATTATTCAAGTTCAGAAAATAAACTCATTAATTAAATGTGGGATATATATAGTTAGTGATGGGTCTTCTTTCTTTCTGGCAGGCAATCCCTATGACATCCTACTCCCACAACACCTGGCTCTTAGAAAGGACCCCTTAGAGCAAGGGATTTGGATGAAGAAAAAAGGCTGAGGCAAGCATGTGGAGCAATGATGGAGATCAGTGGGGTAACATGGCAACATCCTTCCTCTTTAGGAAGGAGGACCTTTTGCTCTGCTATTTGCTTTCTGAGTCACAGTTGATGACAATGATTTGATTTTTATACCTTGACTGATATTTGAGTGACTTTGGCCCTGTCCAGATGGGCCAAAAAGCACGTACTGAGTACGTGTGAGGGTTGCCTGGGAGTGTCCTTTTCAGATGCTCCCTAACCCTAGTACATACTCAGTACGTCAAAATGGCAGCGGCCTGTCTACACGCGCGCCACCATTTTGACGTGACGGACACGTAGCGTCCACACGTCCTGTTGCGCTTGCGATGTCACGAGTGTGCCATTTGCACACTCAGGCGTCGCAAGTGCAACGCAAAAAGAACCTGCTTTGGCGGGTTCTTTTTCCGCCGCTGGGAAGCCTCGCCGTTTGGCAGCTGAGGCTTCTTGCATACATTTTGGAAGAGAAAATCAGTGATTTTTGTGTGTGTGTTATGAGAAAATAAATGTTAGTACTTCTAGAAGGGCAAACTGAGTCTCTCTCTCCTCTTTCTAAATGCAGTTATACAACAAATACAACTGATCTGCTGAGTGAAAATGGCATCAATATTTGTCTATAGTTTTCCCTTACCTGGAAGGTTAAAAACCACAGTATCTGAAGTTTCATTTACATGGTCCTTGCTCAGGACCCAGAACTAGCTTTCATTTGCTGACTGATGTGTTTAATACTGCCCGTTCTATTCAGGTCCATCAAAGTTGCTTTTGTGGCTGTCATCTTATCTATAGCAGTCAGCTTGTTCTATGTAGACATTGATCTTTTGTGGTTAAGAGTACTGAATCAAGCAGACTTTTTTTGTTTCTGACTCTTCTTCCTTCAAAAATAAATCACTATTTCTTTTGGCTTTTTTCCTATCATCCTTAGCCAGCCAATTAACCTTATGGAAATAACCTCAAACCATTTACTTTGTGTGTGTGTGGGGGGGGGGGGGGGGGGGAGTGCCATCAAAACCAAACACATTATTGTTGTATGGCTGTGAATCCCAGCATTCGAGCTTTTCCTTTCACACATCCCATCCATGATATTTGGGCTGATCTTTGCTCCTCCAGCTCTCCCATCCTCCTCAAAGTCTCCTGCACCTTCAAAAGGCTCCTTTCCTTTCTCCAGTTCTGTCCAATATACTTGGAACTCCTCTGCAAAACATCACTAACTTACTTGGATATTAGCAGTGAGGCTTAAATAAAATATTTAAGCACTTTTTAAAAGCATAATCTTTGTGTCTCCTTAGCAAGAAATATAATAAGAATTAAAACTATTGACTTGACTTTCCCTTTTATAGAAGAAGAATACACTCACAATATACAGCAAAAAGAGAATATTTTTGATTTCATTCCTTTGCAGCATTACTACCTGCAGGGAATCAGGATAATTTCCTATTTGGTTCCCCAATCTAATATATTCAGACTTTTTCCCCACTGCATGTTCAGCTGAACTATAAGAAAGAGATGATCAAATACTCACAGCTATCAAGAAGGAATTTCCCAAAAGTGATTAGACGTGCTTCATAGGTGTGCCTCAGCAGAAAGTAACAATGCAACCAGATGCACACAGTGGGAAGCACTGTAGTACAACAAATTTGTTGTGGTTTGAGAACTACTACCTTCAAAAACTATCATGAGGCTACAACTGAGAGATGAGGCATGTATCTGCTGACTTTATCTGTATCTGAAATGCATCAATTTTGGTTAGATATGCACATGCTTTGAAGATCTATGATTTCATCAGTGTGTACACTGTTCAGCTGTTCATGACAAGTGAGGCCAATTTTATCACCTGACAGCCCACCCCCTGATGAGCCTTTCCATGCTCAGCTAGTGTGGGGTCCTTGGGTGGTCACGGAAGACACATAGGCTGCATCTACACTGCAGTTTGACACCGTTTTAACTGCCATGGTTCATTGCTATGGAATTCTGGGATTTGTAGCTTTGTGAGATATTTAGCCTTCTCTACAAATCCACAACAAACTACAAATCCCAGGATTCCGTAGGATGGAGCCATGACAGTTAAAGTGGAGTCAAGCTGCTTTAATTATGCATTGTGGCAGCAGCCATGCATAAGTTACTCTCTTGGTACAATCTTTAAAAACTTGTGCTCAACCAGCATAACCTTTGAGAGTCCAAGTTCACTTTTGTGCTACGATGAGGCAGCAAAGTAGGACTGTACAGGGGAAGATGGAGGGATGACAGACTGGCATATGGGATGGATGCATGATCATTTGCAACTAGCATTTCCATCCCTGTTATGTGTACTTGGAGAAATTCTTGAATTCAATTGGGGTTATTCTCAAGAAATTATGGGTATAGGGGGATATCACGACAGTTCAAGGATACAGTAGTGGCTGGGAATAAACAGTTACTCCTTCCCGTCAGCAATTTGCTTGTATTGTTCTCCTCTTTATTAGAATGAGAATGAGTCATATCTATGTGTTTCATTTTCATTTGTTTGGTTCAGCCATATATAACTCTGGGAGTGCATTGTCCAGTTGTCTCAATTGGAAGAGAGTGCACCCTGCCCCAGCCCAGGGGACCTTTATGCAGCGATAGGGAAAATCTGGGTATAATTTTTTGTTTAGGAGACCAATTGCAGCATTCATTGTGAGGAGATGCTGAAATCCACCAGCTAAAGGACTATGGTGTCTTCCTTTGTTGTAGACAATTGAATTTATCACTACTAAAGCTTATCCTATAGTATTAGTGTATGTCACTTTTTGGTATTAAATAAAGTATTGGTGGAGGTCTAAAATTAAAGCTAGATCCAGCCCAGGACGCCTGGTGTAGCTCTTCACAGCAAAGGTGAAAGAATGGTGAGGAGGAAAGACAATGAAAGGTCCTATATTTGAGATCGGGTTAATCACAAAGCCTATGGTGTAATATATATTACAAAGTTCAACAAGTCCCCAAAGAACAACCATGATTAACAGCTTGCATCTAAAATGGCTTGTTCTGAGGCATGTGGAGACATGGCAAAGAACTGCAACATCAATATGCCAACAGTGCATTTACTGATAGCCATGCCATACATTATATTAAAGATATAGCTAGCAGTGAAGTTGCTTTTTATAGAGAAATGAAGTTGGGGGGGGGGGATATTTATTTGCTCCCCCCATTGTGGAGTTTCTTATTTTCCTTTTCAGCCATGATTTTATGAGCAAGACGACAGGGTTTGGGAAAAGGCTCTCATTGGTACCAATTTGTTTTTGTTGTTATGGACTTTCAAGACAATTTCAACTATCATTAGGTTTTCTTGGCAAGATATATTCAGAGGTGGCTTTTCTCTTGAGCCACCAGAGAATAAATTGCTCAAGATTACCCAGTGTTGCTGAGCAAGACACTGAAACCTGGTATCTCAGAATCCTAGTTAAGCACTCACCATTACACTACACTGGCTTCTCAGTGTCCTCAACAGGGTCTTTTTATTCCTAGGATTCCTGTGTTGCAGGAACCTAGCCAAGGGGGGGTCTGTGGGGTCCAGATCCCCCTTCCATTAGATACATTATAATGGTGGCACTTAGTCTGGACCCCCCTTCCTGAAATCTTAGCTATGTACCTGATTGTTGTTGTTCTTTAAAAATCATCTGCAGTGGAAGCATTGCAATAATGAAAATGTACCTGCTAGCTTCATCTTTGTAATGTAACATACAGTTCCTGGTTTGCTTAGTTTAGCCCTTGTTCCTGCTGTCACTCAGATTAAGGACATTTCAGGCTACAGAAAACAATGCTAATGGCTCCTATCCAGTTCCACAAACACTGCCTGTTCCCTAGCAAAAGAAAAACACTGCTAGCTGCCTCCTGCTATATGCTGGGAGGAGGAAGTGCATTGAACCAGTGTAGCAGAAACAGTACCAGCTGCTTATTTTCTTCTGGATTAATTTCAAGGTGTTTGACAGCTAAGTTAGCTCTTAATGGCCAGAGACTCATACATCCTTCTCAAAAGCAGCCCTCTCCACATATTCAGCAAATGTCATTATGGTGGACAGATGAAGGTGCATTTTTTACCACTCTTGCTCTACTCTAACCTCCACAACCTGGCACAACTAGTCTGCAGCAAGACAGTGACCATGGCCCCATTCACACTATGAAAATAACCCAGTGTGAAACCAGGTTATTTTCCTGGTGTTCACACTCACCCCAAAAGAACTCGGTGCACTTTCCGGGGGGGCTGCCAGAAAACTCACTTAAGCCCATTTAGCTCAATATATTTGATATTGGTTTTTCCCCATGTCTTTTTTTAAAGAGCCGCAACAATTCACATCTTCGGTAGTGGGGTACGCTACCAAATTGATTCAGATTGTGCTGTATCACTCCCAGAAAAAGGGGTTGCCCGACTTGGCGGGCTGACCGCTTTGCCACTAGACGCAGCGAATGGCTACAAGCCCCAGAGTGCTCTGGGGCTTGCCCCAGCTCCCTATTGGTGTGCGGGGTGAAGGGGAGCCCCTTCCGCCCCGCGACGCTCTGGGAGCTGGGCTCGGTGACCGGGAGTTCCAGTCCTCCAGGGCAGATGATTGGTTCTGCGGGCCTGGAGGAGGAGTCTCCTGGTCAGGTGGTACTGAGGGCGGGGCATAGGCCTATATAGGCCATGCTGCCAGCCCCGGCCCTCAGTCGGCGCTTGGCTCCAGATGGTTAGGAGCCAAGCAGGAAGGGAGGAGGAGCTGAGCCTTCTCCCACCCACCCACCGCTTGGGTTTGGGTTTTTTGTCACAACTTTGGGGCGGCAGCATAGGCCAGGATCTGCACGGTGTGGTACCAGGGCTACGGAGCTCTGGTTTGGGAGTCAGTCGGGACCCGGGGGGCGAATAGGGCAGGCGTATGGCCATTGCAGGGGCCATAACGCGAGAGCGCCTCCCGGTGACTAGGGGCTTAGCGAATATGTGAACACATGGCAGAGATGCGGTCATACGGTGTGCCTTAGCCCCTAGGTCATCCCAATACCTGGTGGGTGCCAGGTTGTGGTTAATCAGACAAACGTGGGGTTGTTTGATTTCGCAGATCCTGACCTCATGCTTTGTGCCAACCCTACCAATGGTTTGCTTAATAAAGTTGTGGCCTTTCCTCCAGCACGGTCTCCTGTGGTTATTCGGCAGCAGCATCTGAGGCAAATGGAGGTTCCTCCATTTGAAATTGCTCCACTGGCATGTGTGAATGACAACAGGGTTAAAATGCCACAGAGAGATTCCGTGGCATTTTAAGGTAGTGGGAACACGGAAAATGTAGTGGGAACACTGATCCAATATTGCATCACAGTGGAGATTCGGATCTCCTCAGGGCAAAAAAAAGTGTGAATGCCCCCCATGTGTGGTTGAGTATGTTTTCATGGGCTTGTGCAATCAGAATTTCCACTTGTGTAAAATGCCACAATCATGTTCAGCATCGCTACAGACCTTACCCACATACACATGGAAGCCAGAACAGAAAGGGTGGGGTACGAATGTACATTCCCATCATCCCTCTTTAGCTTTTGGAAGGCTAAAAGAGTCCTTTTACTTGTATGCTTGAACAAAGCATTCTCTGCACATCTTCATTTATTTTCCTTTAAGAGCATTGACTACCAGAAGCAGGGACTTTACTGCAGAGTTGCCCTGAGATCATAAAATGATTCTCTCTTGAAAATGTATTCCATCTCCCTCTCTCTTGTTATTTATCCTCTCTCTCTGGGCTTGCAAGATGCACAATCTGAATTGTTTGTTAATTTTGAGTAGCTCTTCTGATTTTTCCCTTACTAATACAGCTTGAGTATTCAGAGAAATCTGAAATACTCAGAAATCCAAAATTGTTTACATGGGTCGCTGAGATAGTGACACCTTTGCTTTCTGATAGTTCAGAAATATAAAAATATTGTGTAAAAAGTTACCTTAAAGCTGTGCGTATATGGTAAGTATGAAACAGAAATGAATTTCTCGTTTTTACTTGGGTCCTATCTCCAAGATATCTCAATATGTATAGGCAAGTATTCAAAAAACAAAAACCCCAAAATCTGAAATTCAACATATTTCTAGACCTAGGTTTTTGGATAAGTGATAGCTAACCTGTATAGATGTTTAGAGCACTGCTTCTTAAGATAGCTAATGTGAGGAACTTGCAGGACCGACACCAGATCTGCACCTTTTTATGACAACTGTTTCTTTCCTGGAAAGCTGCTGAAGACAGCAGCCAATAGCTCACAATCTGGCACTTGTCTACAGACGACCACCACTTTGAGCAATTCTGATTTAGAGTACTATTTAAGTTGACTGAAACTCTTGTTGTTTTTAACTAGATTTACTGTTTCTTTTCTTTTCTTTTTTGGCACTGGAAGATGATTTGAATGAAAAGCAATGGAGCATACATCTCTCTTTTAAAATAAGCACATACTCTCTAGATTCTTGATTTTCTGCCAGCTTTCCATCCTCTACCCTTACTGATGAACCTGTATCCCCCCTTTTTAAAAAAAGAACAGTAGCAGCAACATAGACAACTTCAATATACATCACATAATACTTTCAAAATCACAAGATTTCAAATCAGTACTTAGTCACAGGTAAGAACGTGACACTCTGAATCATAATAATCAGTCTTGTAAGGAAAGCATTTTCTTGAAGAGCTTCCAAAAACAATCAACACTTGTGCCCACATAGAAACTGATCTACCAAAAGACTTACTGCATTAATTAGGCAATATTGCTTCTATTTTCACATTAGAAGAACACACAAAACAGAGCTTAGAGTTTGAAGCTGTGAGTCTTAATAATAAAAAAGCTAATTTGAAAGAGATAAGAAAAACTGAAAAATGTTAATGCTTTATATAAAAGTATGACTGAACAGTCAGTCCATTGAAGCAACCTTTCCAACCCACTTCCCTGAGATGGGTTGGACTGCAACCCCCATCTTCCCCAGACAAGAGTGCCACACTGGTTGGGATTATGGGATTTGTTGTCCAAAAGAAAATTTGACACTATGTGTTCTATACACAGGTGGTCTCTAAACCAAGTAGCACAAAAACCTAACAAAAAACAAATTTCACAACTACAATGCCCCATATCCTGCCAACACTTCTAGGTTCACTGGGATTGATGTGGTCATACTTTCCAACTGCCAATTTTGGCCTTTCTTGGTATTTTCAAGTGGTTAGGTGATTTTGAAGTAGATAAGCCTGAATTTGTGGACATTTCAGGGGCATTTCTGACATTTCAGGTGGAAATACAGTGGACCCTTGTTATACGCTGGGGTTTGGTTCCAAGACCCCCCGTGTATAACAAAAACCGTGTATGCTCAAGTCCCATTAAATATAATGACATAGCAAAATGGTGTCCCTTATAAAAAAATGGAACATCAAGGTAAATTTATACTTTTTTGGAACATTTTCAAACCGTGTATGCTTGAATCCGTGTATAAAAAATCCGTGTATAAGAAGGGCCGACTGTACCTGGAAATCAGCTCAAAAATACAAAGTAGGTTGAAGTGGCTTTGGAGTCTTGGGTCGGGGGTACAAAAGTTGGACTTAAGGGTTGCATGTGGCACATTAGTAGCACCTTCCTTGCCCCTGCTTTAAAGAATTGATTCAATAGGTGTGTGCAGGGGAATCTATGATATGATGGCAACAATTTCATTAAGACGCCAAGCCCTTCCTCCAGTCCATCTGCCTTGGTCCAGGCCTCGGAGGTGGAGAAGATCTGCTGGACCTGATCCTATTCCTCACCACCACTCCCTTCTCCTTTTGTGTCGTGTCTTTTTAGATTGTAAGCCTGAGGGCAAGGAACCGTCTGACTAAAAGATTGTAAGTACAGCGCTGTGTAAATTTACAGCGCTTTATAAATAAAGATTAACAACAACAACAACAACAACAACAACAACAACAACACACATGGTGATGAATGTCATGTATATCCTGGGATGTTAGTAGAAGAGGGAGCAAGTTTTAAATAACTCTGGAGACTGCTATACATACCAATAGATTCAAATTACAAGAGACTCCATTTAAATATTAGGAAGAACTTTGTTACTGGGAGAGCTGTGTTTGGAGATTTTTAAACAGAAGTTGGATGGCCATATCTCAGGTGTGCTTTAGCTATGTATTCCTGTATGGTAGGAGTGGATCACTTCTAACTCTATGGTTCTATGAATTCTACATTTCTGTACAACCCACCAAAGACATGATGCATATCATCCCTGTGGCAAATATAAAATGTGTTCAATCTATACTTAGTAAAAAACAAAACGAAAACAGTTCAATAGAAAATTTTGCCTTGTAAAAATATAGAAATACTACATCTTTGACGAACCCAGTTCTTAATGTCTTCTGAACTTCTTGACATTCACCTCGTTCCATTAATTTAATAACAGAATGATTTGACTTGCTTTTTTTTACTTTCGTTTCAAATTAGCAAGAATGCTCCGACACATGCTTCTGTTGTCAAAATAGGCCTTTGACTATCTCATCCAATGTAGCTGGTTTGCTATAGGGAAATAACATGTAGGCAGGGAGTTTATTTTTCTCCTCATATTTCACTTCTCTTTGCAAAGAGAGGTTAGAATCAGAATAAAATGTCAAAACATAACCATCACTCATTACAAAACCATCTGTAGCTGAACAAGAATATCTATGCTGAAGAATGAAAAGTAATAAAATCTAAACATGCCACAGTTACATCCCAACAGCTTCAAACCTTCATGCACTGCACCCCACTCACATCTAGCCACATTCCTGTCTCTTACTCTGCTACTGGTCTTGTAATCCACCACTTCTCATTAATAACTCAGTGGCTGCTCCAAGATTATTGAATTTCCTGCCACAGGAAGCTAAATTGGTCCCATTTGCTCTCCTTCCACCAACAGGTGAAGATCTTTCTGTTTATCTCGACCTTTGACTGATAACGGGTAAGAAGCTCTTTTCATCTGGTTTGTACTGGATTTGGATATGTACTTTTATCATAATTTTTATGTTGCAACTGTCTTTTGAAAACAGTTTTAAATTAATGTATTTAATGTGACTATTTAAAAAAACTGTTTGTATTACTTCTGGTCTTAATGACATTTGGTTATAACCCATATGGTTAGCTCCTTTGCATTCCATACTAGAAGAAAGCCAGGATATGATATAAATAAATAAATCTCTTTTGGAGGCAGCTAGAGCAAGCAAGGTTGAGGGTGTAAAGAGGCTCAAAAGTGCCATTTAGCTACTTTTGACAAGACAAAGGCTCAAACTGGGGAAACAAGAACAATTTCATTGTGAAAACTAGTTTGGATTGAAGTGCAAACTTCCAGATTGTTAATGTGCACGTTCTTTCATAATTCATCACATGATTTACCCAAAGACCTTTTGTGAACAAAACAGTCAACACTTCTACAAAGCCAACAATTGACTGTGCAATAAATAACACCAGTGCCTTAAGAACATATTCTGAGTCCACCTGTTCCTGTTATAGAGATGACAGAGAAGCACATACTGACTGCATTTCATTTGGGTGACCCACTTTTGCCAGGAAAAAAAAAAGGTTCACCTTCTCCACCCCAGAAAGAGCCACTGATGAACATATCTGTATAAGAATCAGAGATGTGACTAATATAAAACTCAGGTCTTCAGGGAAAATAAAAGGAATAAAAATAAACTAGAACACCAACTTATGCTCATCCTTACCAGAACTTGTTCCTTATCCACACCCAACCAAAGTTATTTTGCTCCTTGGGACTAAAATCTCAACCAAAATTGGCCAAGTTATTTTGACACCTGAGATGGAAAACTGAACAAATGCCATGGTAATAATAGAGTAATTAATTTCCATTTTATGATAGCCCAAATCACAAAGTGCTTCTTCATACAGCTTAAAATGCAGTAGCAGGTATGGTGACCTACTGTTCCCATCAGGTATCTCAGGAAAATCTTGACATTTCTACCAAATCTATGAGATGTCCTATGCATCAAAGATGCATATGGAAAAGAGAATCCAGTTCATTCCTGAGAAAATCAGTAGATGCTGTATCTACTTTCCACATTTTTCTCTGCCCAGAGTGACTGTAATAAAATTGCAAAAGTTTTCATTTTTTTTTTAAGTAAGGTTGTAGCTCAGGATTTTGAAGAAAGCATTATGTAAAAATTGATAAAACTAGTGATTATAATCCTGTTCATATAGTCTGATGATCATTACTGTGCACATAACTGTCTTCCAGTTCATTTATTTCCTAAAGACATTATTAATTTAAGTTCTAAAAATAAGAGGAATAAGTTTCACAATACTTAGAGTCTCAGCTATTCCAATTGCAAGCTATATATTGCACCCCCAATTGTTCACCATCTACAACCACTAAAGGAGCCATAACTCAAAGACTTATTTTCCTTATTTTCCTACCAAGTTCTTCTTTCGTCTAGAATATTAGATGAAAGCCCGTGTGGCATAGAGGTTATATCAGTATTGGGACAAGGAACACCTGTATTCAAGTCCCAATGAGCCACAAAGCTCAGCAAGTAACCATGGACTATTGTTGTTTGCGTGCTCTCAAGTGTTTCCAATGCATGGTGAGACTAAGGCAAACCTAACTTTTTTGGGGGAGGGAGATTTGTTCAGGGAGGGTTTGCCATTGCTTTCCTCTGAGGCTGAGAATGTATGACTTGTTCAAGGTCACCCAGTGGGTTACCACAGAAGAGCAGAGATTTGAACCCTCGTCTCTAGAGGCATAGTTCAATGTTCAAGTCACTACCACATTGGTCTATTACTGTTTCTTAATCTAACCCATATCTCAGGTGTTGTTTGGATAAAAATGGGGAGACAGACTATGTATGAGTTTTTTGGAGAAAGAGCAAAATGTAAGAAAGAAAGAAAGAAAGAAATAGACAACAAGACAATGTACAGTTGGCTTTCCTTATCCATGGATTCCTTATCCACAGAATCAACTATCCACGGCTTGAAAATATTTTAAAAATATATAAATTCCATATAACAAACCTTGATTTTGCCAATTTATATTAGGCACCACTATAGTATCCCACTGTATTTAATGGGATTTCTGCATCCACGGATTTTGGTATCCTGGGGGGTCCTAGAACCAAACCTCAGTGGATACCAAGGGAGCATTATACCTTAATCATTAGGCGACCCTCATTATATACCTTATGCTAACTTTTGGAAACTCTTTATAGGGTTTTTTTTAAAAAGCAAAATGTATTATTCAGAGATCTGCCATTGCTTTCCTTTGAAACTGACAGAATATGACTTTCCCATAGTCACCAACCAGGATTCCATCACTAAGCTGGGATACAAACCCTGGTTTCCCTGAGTCCTGGTCAAACACTCAGAGCACTACATCAAGCTTACAAATACATCTACTGGATTGGATCCAGATTATGTCAGCCATACTTTAATCTTCTGGAATTAATGGGATAAATTAGTCCTGACTCACCTGAGTCCTACTTATTCAGTGTCCTGATGTGAAGTGCAACATCTTATTATAATGGTATAGACTACTTCAGTGATGATGTCTAACAATAGTTATCAGCTATCACTCAGACATATTGCAAATGTACGAGAAAACCTTACAGTACACTAACAGAGGACCAATAATTTGGCACACAGGTTAATGCCATCTGTGGCCTCTATCCTGCTAACTATATATTTGTAACTCATCTCTCACTAAATGTACATGAGCCTCTCCTTCTCACAAAAACAACCCCTTGACAAATCATAACTCTCACTAAACATTCCAATGCCTATAAAGTAAAGCAGGTATACTTATGGAAGAAATGCATTTGTATTTGTCAAACGTAACTGGTAAATTAAAAATAAGCATCAGAAGTGCTTAACACTACCAATCCTTTTCACTTGTTTCTTGACTGTTTGCATAATTTCTTCGTGATAACAGTATAACTTATTCTATACAGTTTTGGCAAGGGAGATGTGAAACCAATGAGAATAGAGAAAGGAAGGAGACAGAGAGGGTAATGTTTATTATGCAAGAGAAAGGGATATCTGTAAGGTAGGAGAGGGTGAAATTGTAAAAAATAAAAGTAAGAGGTAAAACACTAAGACAACATTTACTAGGAAAAGCAGTGAGGAGATTCATGGGGGAAATCAGGTAATGTGTTAAGCAAAGGTCACACACTGAAGCTGGGCCCTAGGTGATTTTTGACAAGAAGCTGGAGTGAAAACAGAAAATGACTGTATAAGGACAAAGAGTAAAATCTAAAGCAGAAGCCTCAATGCATTTTAACAAGACATCCCTACTGTTAGGCAGCATGAGACGGCAACCTCGGGCAGCAGACGCTGAGTGTCAGGAAGGAAATTCAAACTGTAGTATCTTTACTGACAGGGATGTGGAGGGAAACGTGGGATTTTCTGTTTCAAATGCCAGAATAACTTGGTTGGTTTTGGATAACATGCACCTTGATGGGATGGGAGTGCTCTTTGCTACTCTACCTCCTGCAGCAAATGTGTTGTGCTAGCTTTGCACTACAGGGTCCTTTCTGAACTTATGTGCACTTCTTCAGTATTCTTCAATAATGTGGGAACTATAACTATACTATCATATATCTATATTGACACTAGACTATAAGTGTAGAGGGTCATGGCCAAATGCTCATGCCAACCTCTCTCCCACTCCTGCCCCTATCAGTACATTTCTATGTTGGGAAATGCTTTGGCTGCTAAACATCTACTGCATGGTTGTTCCCACAATTGCAAATGCCAAGCAGTAGAAACCGGGGAGCTGTAGTCAGAAACCACACTTCTTAAACATGGCAAACCACAATATGGCTCTACCCACAATGCCTGGTGAAAGAAAAATGTCTGTTCCTTCTACAGCAAAAATGATAAACCTTTGAAGAGGAAAAGTCAGATTTTCTCTGTTAAAGGAAAACAACGAAAGACCCCCCCACCCCAAAAAAAAAATAATAAAAAAAATCTGGCTTACTAAACAAGTTCCTGAGAATGCTGTGTATAAGCTACATGAATAACTTGTAAACAAAACAAACTGAAGGCAGAATAACAGCCTTGCTTCAATTGCTTCAAAACACCTTAATTTGCTTTGGTGTAGTTGTAAACTCTCCCAGTGTTTTCTTAGAAGAGCGGGAATAGCTGTCTGTTAACCAACCCAGAAAACTACTGGCTTATTTTGAAAAGTGAAGACCAGAACTGAAAACCAAACTGTGTGGATCATATCAATAGAAATGTAACCAATATCCACCTATGCTAGCAGTTATAGCTCAGTTTCACCTTATTTGTCTAATGAGGCCATGCATGGTATTCTGAGAAGAGCAGTTGGAGGCACAGTGGCAGCTTTCTGGGACTAATGTACTGTTTCCTGAGCCCATTTATTTATTATTATTTATGTATTTATGGTATTGAGAAAGAAGGCAGAGAGGTCATCTACTTTGCTGCTATCCCTACATCATTGGGTTTACAAAGGTAGTTATAGTAGTAGTTGCACCTGGTGCTGAAAAACTGCTACTCCTAAAAAAGTTAGCCACAACTGTTGAGCAGGAGGGTAGGTTGCTGCAAGACTACAGATCCTACTCCAGTCTCTGTTCCCGCATCACAGAACATAAAGGTAATTTTTCTGCTGCTTCCATCCTTAGCTACAGGAGGTGAAAGTGTGACTGCTGAAGGGAGAGAATTACAGTTGGAAAAGCTACTTAGTTATTTAATCTACTTAATTAATCACTTGCTGCTTCAACATATCTTAGTGTAATTACTTAGCATGATAGTTGCCCACTTTTCAAAAGCAATGGTTTAATTTCTTGTTAATAAAAAAATGAACAGTTACTTTTAATTACTTCTCTGGGAGGGGAGACTGGAGTGACAAGTCACTGGCTTGTGGCATAAAACACATGGTTTAGTAGTGAGGCCCCACACTAACTGTGGCTATAAAAATAGCCAAAACTAGATGGGTAAATTTATCTGGGCTGTTATCCTTTGTCACATATGTTGTGTGATTCAAGCCTAAAATAGTTTGGTGAATAAATATCTGGATTCTTTGCTGACAGGCATGCATGTAAGCCAAAGCAGTGGTATTATCATTCTCTTTACATAATACTTTTCACCTAAGAATTTCTAAAGAAAAGGGTTTTATTCTTGTACTTTCCAAAAAGAGGGGATGAGGCTTACTTTGGGGAAAGGGCTCCAATGACTCACTGTCTTGATAAATGCAAGTGTTCTTTTGAGCTGTGATCCAGAGAGGTATACAATTGGCTCTCAGTGTACCATGAGTCTTTTATATTCTCTCTCTTTTTCTTTTCCCCAGCAGCAGTAACTTCATACAGCTTAAGCTTCCTTTTAAAAATTCTGGGAAAGCTTCAGAAGAAATTGCAGGGCAGCATTGAAAAGTGTGTGTAGATTCTTGCAGACTATTCTGTTTCCTAAAAGGGCATGGGAAAGAAGACTTGAGAAAAGTGACAAATATCAGCAAGGCACAACACCATTGCTCAAGGACTGGTCTCACTAACTGGGAAAGAGGGGTCAAAAGTGTGAGCCTGGAGAGGCTTTTAAAATCTTACCCATCAGGGTGGTGGCCTCTGATTTTAGGTTGCAGACCTACACTTAATTAATTGCATCTCTTTCTTCCCTAAGAGCATTTAAGCCAATATATAACCATAGAAGAAGCCCTAATAAACCCTTGGAATTTACTCCTGTAGAACTAAATAAAGGATTATGTTGTCAGACTTCTGTGTTTTTACCTTATAAGGCTGCAAATGTCTTGCTGCTAAAATCCTGCTAATGAGAAGCACAGCTTACACTTGCTTTTTGGACTACGACTCCAAGAATCCTTTAGGTCAGGGGTCGGCAACCTCCGGCCCGCGGGCCGGATGCGGCCCGCGAAGGCCTGGCCGCCGGCCCCCGGCTTCTTTCCTCCGCTGCTGCTCTTCCGCAGCCGCCCTCGCGGCTTTTCGCGCTCTGGGTGCCGCCATTTT
This sequence comes from Sceloporus undulatus, assembly GCF_019175285.1. Lineage (NCBI taxonomy): Eukaryota > Metazoa > Chordata > Lepidosauria > Squamata > Phrynosomatidae > Sceloporus > Sceloporus undulatus. The sequence continues at coordinate 50,829,916 of NC_056526.1, read as the reverse complement.
TGGCTGGCAAAATGGCGGCGCCCATAGCGGCCTCTGGGACTATGGGCGCCGCCATTTTGACGCCCAAAATCGGCGTCCAGTGCGGGCCCCGCGGCAGCGCGGCAACGGCAGCGGCCTCCAGGAGGCCCACCCCGTCCTGGGACCCTCCGGCGGCTCCCAGGCGGCAGGGGCCTCTGCAGGGCCCGCTGGCCATTCCTGGGGCCCCTGCAGGAGGGGCTCCCAGGGCGGCATTGGGCCTCTGGCAGGCCGGCTGCCATCTCAGGGGCCCTGCTTTAGGGCTCCCAGGGTGGGAAGGGGCCTCTGCGGAGCCCTGCATCCCTGGGGCCCTAAGTAGGGCTCCCAGGGTGGCAGGGTGCCTCTGCGGGGCCCGCTGACCGTCCCTGGTGGCCCTGCAGGAGGGCTCCCAGGTGCGGCAGGGGCCTCTGGTGAGGCCCGCTTCGTCTCTGGACCCTGCCAGGCGGGCTCCCAGGGCGGCAGGGGGCCTCTGCAATCGCCGCTGCCATCCCTGGGGCCCTGCAGGAGGTGCTCCAGGGCGGCAGGGGGCCTCTGCGGGGCCTGCTGCATCCCTGAGTCCCTGCAGGAGGGCTCCCAGGGGCAGCAGGGGCCTCGCAGGCCCTCCTCGCAATCCCTGGGGCCCTGCAGGAGGGCTCCCCCTAGGGCGGCAGGGGGCCTCTGCAGGGCCTCTGCCGTCTCTGGGCCCTGCAGGAGGGCTCCCAGGGCGGCAGGGGGGCCTGCTGCAGGGCCCGCTGCCGTGCTCAGGGGCCCTGCAGGAGGGCTCCCAGAGCGGCCAGTGGGCCTCTGGGAGGCCCGCGTGCTGTCGCCTGGGGCCCTGAAGGATGGCTCCCATGGGCGAACAGGGGGCCTCTGCGGGGCCAGCTGCCGTCTCTGGGGCCCTGCAAGAGGGTTCCCAGGGCGGCAGGGTGCCTCTGCGGGGCCCACTGCCGTCTCTGGGGCCCTCCAGGTGGGCTCCCATGGCGGCTGGGGCCTCTGGAAGGCCCGGTGCCGTCACTGGCGCCCTCCAGGGGGTCTTCCAGCACTGGCAGCCCCCTCCCAGCTTTTTTGCTGGTCTCTGACGGGGCCTAGGGCCCTGTCAGGGGCCAGCAAAAATGGGGAGGCCTGGCCCCCGGAGGGTAGAAGCTCCGCCCCCGGCATGCGGCCCCGCCCCTGGAGGGTGGAAGCTCCACCCCCGGCATGTGGCCCCGCCCCAGAGGGTGGAAGCTCCACCCCTGGCACATGGCCCCGCCCCGGAGGGTCGAAGCTCCACCCCCCAGCTTCGGCCTCCCCAGTCGCCTGAGGGACAGCAACCCGGCCCCCGGCTCAAAAAGGTTGCCTACCCCTGCTTTAGGTAATATTGGATAGGGAATTCTGGCAGCTGTGCTTCAAAAAGTAATCTTTCCAAGCTCTGATCAGTAGCCAAGTCCACCTGAAAAGGATACAAGAGATTTGAGGTCTCACTTCCAAATCAAGACTGACCTATTGTATTTGTTCTACTGATAGGCACTGATCTGCACCTTTAATATATCTAAATTATCATCTCTGATATCAAAAAGTGCATCTTAACCTGAGCAGCTATATGGCCCTAGCATGTGATCTCCCACTGAAACAAGGGGAAACCATGGGGTTTGATATGTAAACGAATTTCCTTTCCCAGCTTTGATGAGATCATGCAAGGAGCTGCTAAGTGCTCTCAGGAAAGATGCTATCATGTGTCTCAAGGAAGTGTCTCTCTTTGTGACTGAGGGGGAGCCAGGTGAATCAAAAGAATGACATTTGCATAGCCATTTGGGTCCCCACTCCGTTGGAAACATTTGGTGAGATCAAAACATGGACCTAAGATGTGAAATACACTTCAAACAGTTTCCTTTGATTGCCCTTTGTCTAGAGACCCTGTTAAACCCTTAAAGGGTCTCCCAAATTTAGGAATGTGCTGCGGCCAGACATTCACTGCTGGTAGCCACTCTCTGATACTAGACTCTCTCACTGCTGACAGCCAACATCTATGTCAGTTTAAAGTCAGTCTCTCTCTCTGACTTGTCTGCTAAACCAGACCTGCAAACTCACACACAAATTGGACACACCAAGATAGAACTTCTGCGTCAGGTGAGTATTTCCATTAGAAAGCCTAATATCTATCCCACATTTACTACGTTATTTCCTGAGTGTTGTATGAATGTATGAGCATATGTGCCTGTATGTTTGAATCTTTGTTTCCAATAAAAGAGACATTGATTGTACTTAGAGCTTCTGCCTCATTTCTGGATTTCTAGTTCCTGGTATAAAGATCGAAGGGGTGATCCCATCTGAGGTGTAGTAACAGGCCTCCTCTCGTGACCTTGAGCTAATTAAATTCCCCATTGATAATTTGGTCACTGTTCATTGTTACACTACTTAAACCAAGATGGTGAGATAGGATGGTGATTTTGATTTAGGAATGGGAAATTATGTAGCTCTCCAGATACTGTGAGACTGCAGTTCCCTTTAGCCCAAGACCACATAGTAAGAGGTAAAAAATGATGAGAGTATAGTCCCAACAACACCAAGAGGAATATAGATGCAGCACCCCTAACCTGAGGTCAACATCTTCCTACATCAGTTTAGAATACAGTGGTACCCCGGGATACAAATGCGCCGCCTTACGAAATTTCCGGGTTACGAAAAAAATCCATTGAAAAAAACTGTTCCGGGTTACGAAGGTTATTTCGGGTTACGAAAGAAATTTTGGTGCTTTTCGGCGCTTTTTCGCACGAAATCGCGGCTTTCGCTATTAGCGCCTATGGCTTTTTCAGCTTACGAAGATTTTCGGGTTACGAACACGGCGGCGGAACGAATTAAATTCGTAACCCGGGGTACCCCTGTACATATATTTAATGAAAGAAATGGAACGTGTAGTGTCAGTGGAGTTCTGCAATTTTTGACTTTTCAATAGGAAAACACTATTTCACATGTGGAGATGAACTGAATTTGAATTTTAAGAATTTTTAAAAATTATATCATGTTATGGGGACAAGCAAAGTAGAGTCTGTGTGTCAGTCACTCTGAGCTCTGGTGAGGGGTGCACGTGACTCCTGGACCTACGGTAGTTGCCCACCCCTGTTTTACACATTGAGAAAAAGCAACATTTGAATAGGCCTTGTACATTATATCCTAGTTAGCCTTCCATTGCCACTTCCTGATGGTGTGTGAAGGCTCTGAAGATATGCCTCTCAGGTGAACAATTAAATGGACTTACAAGGTTAAAATAGGTGTGATTAAAATAGTAAAACAAATCTGCATTTCCCTGTGAATCTGATATGCATGATAGAGAGCAATCCTTAATTCTGAAACTAATTTTTGAAAATGTTCAGGCTAGGTGGATAGAATGGAATATGAGATAGCACAAGTTCATAATACTATAATAAGCAGAATTGCTGACACCTTCAACCACCCCATTCTTTTGTGTTACAAGGAAGATAGTTAATAGATTCCTTTCTAAGTATCACCTTTGAAAAGTGACAACTGAATAAATATTCTCTAACAATGTTCACATGTGATAAACCCAGCATGGCAGCTTAGTTGCTAAGCATCCTTCAAGATAAGAAACCACACTTGAATGTGAATGGCAGAATTCTGAATACACATTAAATTACTCATGTGAGCCATGTTAGTGAATACAGAAAATTAAATATTGAAGACAAGCATACTTGGAAGTCAAGAAACCTCAGAGTTTGACATCTTGGATTAAATACCATTGTTCCTGTTGTTAACTGCCCTTGAGTCGATTTTAACTCATGTGGTTGAGGCATCTCCAATACTCCCTGTCCTCCACTGCTCTGCTTAGTTCCTGCAAACTCATACCTGCAACCTCCATGATGGAGTCCATCCATCTAGCATGCAGACTTCCTCTCTTTCTGCTTCCCTTCACCTTTCCTAGCATTATCACTTTTTCCAATGATCCATGTCTTCTCATGATGTGTCCAAAGTACACCAGCTTCACTTTGACCTTTGCTTAAGGTGCTATAGGCTTCAACATAATATGTCATATATTACCTGAAATATTTGGGACTAGAAGTTTTTTGGGTTCTGAATCTTTTCAGATTTTGTAATATTTGCATATGCATAATGAGATCTTAGAAATGGGACCTAAGTCTAAAAATGAAATCCATTTATATTTTGTGCTGACTGGAAACCTTGTGATTTTGAAAGTATTATGTGTGGAGTATTATGTCTATGGATGTTGTTTATGTAACTATTGTCAGAACAGAGGACAGGAAACTGGCAGAAAACCCAGGACCTATAGGGTATCTTGCTTGTTTGTTTTTTAAAAAGAGGTGAATGCTCCATTTTTTTTGCACTCAACCCAGCTTACAGTGCAAAATAGAAACAGTAAACCTAGTTAAAAACAAGAGTAACAATAAACTTAAACAGTACTCTAACCCAGTGGTGGTTTGTGGACAAGTGCCAGAAGCCAGACTGTGGACTCCAGGCTGCCAGCTTGCAGCTGCTTTCCTTGAAAGAAACAGTTGCAGCTAATGGGTGCAAATATGATGCGGGTCCTGTAAGTTCCTCACGTCATCTAGCTTAAGAAGCACTGCTGTAAATTTCTATATAGGTTGAATATCCCTTATCCAAAATGCTTGAGATTAGAAGTGTTTATGATTTTCGATTTTGAGGGTTTTTTTAAATAAAAAAATACTTATACATAATGAGATATCTTAGAGATGTGACCTAAGTCTAAACACTAAGTTCATTTATGCTACAAACATATCCTATACACATAGCCTGAAGGTAATTTTATACACAATATTTTTAATAATGTTGTTCATAAAACAAAATTTGTGTACACTGAACCATCATCACCCATGTAGATTATTTTGGAGTATTTCGGATTTCAGGATTCTGGATAAGTCCCCGACTGATGCAGTAACTAGGGATGGCATCTCTCCTCTAAATGCCTGCTTGGAGTCGGTAATGGGCTGGATGAGGGAAAACAAACTCAGTCTGAATCCAGAGAAAATGGAAGTACTGGCGATAGGTTCCCCTGGTGGTGAGATTTGCCATCTGGTCCTGAACGGGGTCACGCTCCCCTTGAAGGACTCGGTCCGCAGCTTGGGAGTGCTCCTGGACTCGTTGCTTCAGCTGACATCTCAGGTGGATGCGACGGTCAGGAGCACTTGTTATCAGCTTCGGCTGATATGCCAGCTGCGTCCCTACCTGGACCGGAGAGACCTTGAAACTGTAGTACATGCTCTGGTAACCTCTCGATTGGATTTCTGTAATGCGCTCTACATGGGGCAACCCTTGTACCAAACCCGGAAGCTACAGTTAGTGCAGAATATGGCAGCGAGACTGGTCGCTGGTTGTTGCAGGTCTGACCATATAACACTCATCTTGAAAGATCTTCATTGGCTGCCTATTCGCTTCCGGGCTCAATACAAGGTGTTGGTAATGACCTATAAAGCCCTAAATGGCTTGGGCCCAGAGTACTTGGAGGACCGCCTCTCCCCATATAATCCGCCCCGCACACTCAGATCAACAGGGATGAAATTGTTGGAGGTCCCAGCGACACGCTATGTGAGGACCTCACAGAGGGCATTCTCTATCGTGGCCCCAAGATCTTGGAATAGTCTCCCAGATGAGCTTCGCTCCACCACATCCTTAGCTCTTTTCAAAAAGAATCTGAAGACGTATTTCTTTTCCCAAGCCTTCTCACCATGAAAAATCTTCTCTTACCCCTTTTCATTGATGACCCCGGACTGTATATATCGATTTCCCCTTCCATCTGGCCCTTTTGTCGTTAGTATTACTCTGGTGTTTATCAGAGGAGCTCTTAAAGAGGTACTATTCCAGTGTGACTCCTCTAGCTGCCTCCTGTTGCATGCTGGGATTGGCAGTTTTAAGGAGGGGTATTTAGAATTCTCAGGCAGAGAAGTTCAGCTCCTTAAAACTGCCAATCCCAGCATGCAACAGGAGGCTGCTAGAGGAGTCACACTGGAATAGTAGCTCTTTAAGAGCATAGTGTGATAAACATCTATGTTGTTTTTAATGCTGTTTTTAATTGATTTTAGTGGAATGTTTTTATAAATAATTGTTCGCCGCTTTGATCAAAATTTTGGAAAAGCAGGTTACAAATAAACTATATTATTATTATTATTACTATTACTATTACTATTACTATTATTATTATTATTATTTTCAACCTGTGCTCCTATGCATTGAATATGAAGGTCTGGAATGATTCTGGTTATGTAGCAACATTTGAGGGTGGAGCTTACATGTGTATACATGTCTCAGTCACCAGTCATAACTCTACACATAGGCAAGTGAATGCCTGTACAACCCTTATCTTTTGTACAAAAACAGTACCAAGGTTAGACCAGTCCAGAGCTGTGCACTGGAAGAAACAAACATCAGGGTATCTAGCTAATGCAAGGCTTGGCAGCTGCTAGTGGTTGCTTTGACCTGTGACCACCCCAAGAGCTTGGAGGGCTGTCTCCCAAGCCTTACATCATTCACTCACTGATGTTCTAAAACCTTTTTAAAAATAAATCCGAATACCTCCCATGCTAAATGCCATAAGGATAATTTCACAATGTTTTTCTTAAAAAACGAGGTGGGTGTTGTGGCCCTTAAGAGGTCTTAAAAGCAGCCCATAAGCTGCTACCTACCCCATAAGCTGCTACCTACCCTTAGCTAAGAGATAGTGAGGCTCTGTTCCAATTTTATATCAGACACATATTTTCTTTGACAGCTCTATATATACAAACCTAAGAGAACTAATTAGGGAATTGAAATTGAGTGGGTGTGCATTGCCAACATGTTTATATATACACTTTGACCTAAATCCAATGGTAATTTCAATTAGTAACAGACTTGCTGAATCAATGAAATGTACATAGCTGTTGATTTACCAATTTTCCCATTGCTTCAATGAATCTGTCTGAGTTGGAACTAACAGCTGGATTTAGATCTTTGTGTCTAAATTGTGTGTGTGTGTGGGGGGGAGAATGGGGTCCTATTTCCCCTATGCTTGAAGTAACCATAGGTAAAAATTTGTGTGTAATTATGTACTTTGAATGATTCACGTCAGTGGAGGGTTATCATGAAAATATACCCAGTATAAATAATTATTTTCAGTAGATGGCAGTTTATAAATACATGACAAGGAAGAGTTACTTTTCCCTGGGGGAAGTAATATGCACAAATAAAAAGCTGAGCCCAAATGTGGCTGCTTTATACACACCCCCATACAGCTGGTATAGAATGCCCACTCTCCCATCTGTCTCAAGCCATATATATAATCAAATTGGAATTGTCATGATAATTCTATTATTATCTCTGTGCCTCTACAATTGTGCCCTTGTATTGGTTGTGCTAGGCCTTTGTGTGACTTCAGCCAGATAAGATAAAAGAAAAGGAAGAAGTGGGTGGGAACAGTGTCTGATATTTCTCAATGTCAAAGAAGTGTGTAGCAAGTCATCTTGCCAAAATACCACAGTACAATGCTTTTCACTTACAGTAAATGTATTATTGTAGTCTTCTTCCATCTGGCCTATTTCAAGGGCCATGATCAATATTTTCAAGCCATTTTCCAGGACCAGCCACATAACACCCGTGCTTAAAGATCTCCACTGGCTGCCCATTCGCTTCCGAGCTCAATATAAGGCGTTGGTTATCACCTATAAAGCCCTAAATGGCTTGGGCCCAGGATTCCTAAAGGACCACCTCTCCCCATACAATCCGCCTCGCACCCTCAGAACATCTGGGCAGCAACTGCTGAAGGTGCCTGGGGCTAGGTTAGCTTCTACCTCTAGAAGGGCCTTTTCCACAGCTGCCCCAGCCCTTTGGAATACGCTGCCCACGGAGCTCCGCTCATCTACCACCCTGGCCCAATTTAGGAAGGACCTCAAAACCTTCCTATTCAAGCAGGCATTCCCCGACTAAATATCCTGTGGGCCTCCCTCCTCTTCCGTGGCCATGAGGATGGGCTAACGGGGCCTTTGTTATTGTTTTAGACTGTGTATTGTTATTGTTTCGTGTTTTTAACCTGTATTTGTTTGCACTTGTTGCATTGTTGTAAGCCGCCCTGATCTTCTTGGAAGGGCGGGATATAAATAAAGATTTTATTTATTTTATTTATGTATGCTTGAATCCGTGTATAAAAAATCTGTGTATAAGGAGGGCCAACTGTACTATGCTTACCAGCTGTGTAAACAAGATCTGCTTCCACATCACCACTGAAAGTCTATTGGGCACAGCTCAACTAATTTAATGAAGACTTTCACTCTCAAATGTGATCTATAAATATCTTAAATTAATGAATAAATGAATTACACTCATCCCTCCATATTTGCAGCTTTGATATATGCAGATGTGATTATTCACAGATTTGATTAATATGTTCTCTATTGGGATATCTAGGTCCTCCAGTGCAACTTTACGGTCACCTTTATCTAAACGTTGCACTGAAAGACCTAGAGAGAATACTCTGCTAGGTATTTGTAGAACCTCCGGTGCAGTTCTATGGTCAGTGTCTGTCTGAGGTTAACCACGGAGTTGCACTGGAGGACCAGAGGTTCCCAGAGAGGTGTCCTCTTAGATAAAAACATGGTGTTTTTGTTATTTGCAGTGTTTCCATATCCACGGGGGTCTTGTGCCCCAAACTCTAATGAGAGAGAGAGATGGACAGACACAGTGTACTTCTCACTGTGTGAGAGAAGTTTCCTTCACCACTAGCCAGCAGTTCTGCCTCAGATTTTCTGAGTAGGAATAGGATGGACAAGTTCAGATATGAACAATTTAGCTAAATAAAGCAAAGAATTGACATTGTATCTGTGCATTCATGCCTTATTTTCAGATGCTGCCACACTGCTGAAATAATCCAGTTTGATACCACTGACATCCATGGCTCAATGCTATGGAATTCTAGGATTTTTAGTTTGGTGGGACACCAGAGCTCTCTGACAGTGAAGGCTAAATATCTCACAAAACTACAAATTCCAAAATATTATAGCATTGAGCTATGGCAGTTAAAGTGCTTTATTTCTGCAGTGTGACAGCAGTCAGTACCAATGCTTCCATTCTTACCTGAACAGTAGGGTCTTTTGCTTGGCCAGAATATCACTGGGAATTCTGAGAACTACATTCCCAATGCCAGAACTCAGAAAACTTACTTTCTGGAAGACAACTCTCTTAATATCCCAGCCAGGATGACCACTGGCCATGATCCCTAAAAGACTGTGTGGGTTGCAGTCCAAAGGTTTCCAAATGCTCAATTTCAGCATTTCTACCAATAACCTACAGTGCTTGTCTAAATGTCTAAATGTTTTTCTCTACCCCACAAACTACATTTCTGTATATTTTTAAGGAAAGAGGAATCAGCAGTGGTAGCTTGCGGGATCAAAGTGAGTGCTGCCCTGCTTAGCCTACTCACGGAAAACTGCCTTCCTTACTCTTGTGCACAGGCATTCAAGCAGGATTACCAACACTTTTCCTCAAAGGTTCTCAACACACACACACACACACACACACACACCTATTAATCTGAGTCTGTAAACAAATCTAGCAACCATGTATCTTAGTCACATAATTGACTATCATTTAACTCTAATAATCAGTTCCAACAGTCTCAGGAAAGATGCTACTCATACATAAACTTCACCTAACTGATCCTGAATGTCAATGAAGCACCATTGCATATGACCAGCCAGATATTACCCATCCTTCCATATGCAGTGAACCATCACCTGTGCCCTACAGATATTTCAGGCTCTTCATCTGCTTGTTGTAAATAAAAACTCCTTTTAGCTGAATGTAGTCAGTAAGCACTGTTATTACAGATAAGAGGAATGAAATAGCTATGTTTTTACTATTTTTTCATTGAGGAACAAAATAAATTCAAAGACTAGCTTTTCAAATACCATCACGCTTATTTATTGTACAATAGGCATCCTTGAAATGGAAGAAAATATGTTTTGGAAAGGTAATTTTGCACTTTCATTCTGTTGCTGCATTTAGAGTTACATTTTTTTATAAAAGGTGATTCATTTCTGGGGGGGGGGGGAGAATTTCCCTAGACTTTTTTCTTTGTAACTAAGGCAAAAAAATCTGATGTGTCTTTTTTTCAAGAAGAAACAAGTTACAAAGTCCAGAAATACCTGTTTCACAAAGTATATAAGCAGTGAGAGAAAAGAAGGAAAATGAAATGTTTTGTACATTCCTCATAATATTTTTCATTTTTATGGCCAGGCCATAAAACATGCCAAATAGAATAATACAGAAAACTGGCTATCTATTGCTGGTTTGTGCTCAGTGGTATTTACATTTATATTCAATACAAATGCTAAGCTGCCAAAATGTTGGGCACAATATTGGAATTGGGTTTAGCAGCCCCTATTAACCCAGAAAATAAAATACCACACCTTTTTTCCAAAACCCAAGGGAAAAAATGAACCCACGCTCCCAGGGATGCACTCAACCAACTTGAAGTGTCAGTGAAATACTGAACACAAAATGAGATTTACACTTCATAAGATGGTTTTAGATACTTAAAGGATTGACAGTGCTCTCTTGACAGTGTTAATTACTCCAGATTATTTATATCCCAGAGCCTGCAAGCAGTCAATTAATGGTAAACAATAAGTCTACTGTGAAAAAGTGTCACACGGCATTTGTGGAGGATATAGTTATTTTTAAATTTATTGTTTCTTACACATATCAATTAACCTGAAATTTAAAAATAAACCAAAAAAGAAAGAAAGAAAGAAAAGAAAAAACAAATTACCATCACAGAATGTAGGTTTCCAGGAGACAATTCACTGAGGATTCTAAGGAACAGATGTACCTCACTATCTTTTTTCCAAAAAGAGACAAATGAAAGAAACCTAGCCAAAGTTTGATACTATCAGTTCTCACCGGAAGTAAAACATACACCCCTTACTTGACATCACATATCCTGACAGCAGAGCTTTCTCTGCAGGGGTCATGGAACGGGTGCAAGAATTCTCCCATTCTCCCTGGATGTAGTTCATGGTTGGTTTGGATCAGTAGTATCTCCCCTTTGGCATCTGTTCATGATAACAGAGGAAGTGGCAAGAGAGTTTAATTAATTCAGAGCTATAAATATCAAGGCAATTATGCCACTCATGATGGTTAGTGTGAAAAGAGCCAAGGTCTCTAAAAGAGCTGTGGTCAGACGTGTGGGATGAAAAAACAGCAGGGTAGTTACCCAACAAACCAGCTGTTCTCACAGAGCATAACTGAGGAACATGGTTCCACCATGTCTCAGCTACATTTTCTTCTCAACACAACACAGCATTTTTGTATGAGTAGACACTGCAAGGCATTAAAGGGTGCTACAGGAGACACAAGTTGCTCTCTCATTTTCTCACTACATTTGTTGACTGAGTCAGTCTCCCCAGGCAAAGGACAAGACATTATCTCTATCCTGTGCCATATAGAGTGATGTCAACCAGAATGTCAGTCAAATCTTACTTCATCACTGAGGGAGAGGAAGTATCTCCTTTTGAACCTGAACTAATGAGGTAGTTTAGAGGTCCCAGAGCAGGCCATGAAGCACACACACATCTGAGGGGGAATGATCAAGAGAAATAGTCTGGAGACACAGTTCTGCACTTCCTGTATATTCTGAAGCAATGACCCCAATAAGCCTTGTGGTAGGGCTGACTCTAATCCAATAGGAAGCAGAATTCTAGTCCATCTTTTTCCAGCCTAGGTCAAGACAGAAACCTATGTACATCCAAATCCTTTGAATTGACTGTGTTCTGTTGGTCAATGAGCCAAACACTTTTCACTTTAACCCCGTTTGGTCCTATGTGTTAAATTGAAGATCAGTGTGCCCTAACCTTCTTGTTTTGTTTTGACCCACATGTTCCAAGGTTGAAGAGAAAGGTGATCTATTACATACATCAGCTGGAACCATTCTGTCCCTGTATGCTTTAATTTATATCTCCACAATGGCATTGTTATATTTGTACCATTATATCTAAATTGAGCAAAGTATGCTCACCAGAAACCAGTTTGCTTTCAAATAAGAATTCAAAATCAAGTTGAAACATTATTTTCTATTCTGGTTTTGTGCTTGGTATGGTTCTAGGCAACCACAGTTTGCCTAAATTGTAAATAATTACCAATTACAATTGCTATGAATCAGAAAGCACAACGATCAATGATTATATTAACCCAAGGTACCATGGTTTGGCTGTGATGTCTGAATGAATGCTGTCAGTTCAGCCATCTCTCTGCACTACATTATTAACAACCCTTTGGGGAGACTTGGGCAGAAATTCATTTTTCCCCATGATTTGGGGAAGCTCAATATCACAAATTTATTTGTTCCTGTACTTTGAAGCAATCATATATTTTAGAATAACCCCAAAAAGAGAACACAACAGGTGTTCAGTTGACCTTTGCTAAAGTGTTGACAGGTGATCATTCAAGCCCTGCTTCCAAACTTATGCCATTCCCCTAGCTTTATTAGGGACCTTATCCAATAAGATAAAATAAATAAATGATTTTAAAAAGCTAGAATGTTCTATCATGTATAACATTTGCATGGATACAGTGGTTCAAGTGGTTAAGATGCTGAACCTGTTGATTGCAAGATCAGCAGGTTGGCAGTTCGAGGCCCAAATGCCACATGATGGGTGAGCTCCCGTCACTAGTCCTAGCTGCTGCCAGCCTAGCATCTTGAAAGCATGCAAATGCAAGTAGATAAATAGGTACCACTTTGGTGGGAAGGTAAAAGTATTTGGTGCAGTCATGCTGGCCACATGACCACCAGGCCAGTCTTTGGACAACACTGGCTCTTCAGCTTAGAAAGAGAGATGAGCACTGCCCCCACAATCGGTTACAACTAGACATTCATGTCAAGGGACTACTTTTACCTTTTTATAACATTTTACATATTAGTTGTATGTGTTAATCCAAGCATGATCAGTGAATAAAATCCCAACCTGGGTCCTTTGATACATATGATATCCTATTTCCATACATATCTCTAGTGGTATCCATCCATCATTTATATCCAATCTTTCTCCCAGGCTGGGACTCAAAGAGGTGTACAAAATGGCATAAAATACCTTAAAAACTGATATAGTTAAAATATATAAAATAGTGTTGCTTTTAAAAAAATAAGAAGTCAGCACTTAAATCCCACTACACTTTTGCACACTCATATTACATTAGGGATGTAAAGGATAACAGCAAATTTGCTCCTCCTTAACAAGAAAGAAACAAGAAATAAGATATCAATTAGGAAATTCATCAACAACTGCAATTTTTCAGCTCTGTATGAGAGTGAAAAGAACAGCTCTTTCCCCCCCTTTTTTTTCTCAACAGTAATAATAAAAGAAAAGTTGTTTAGCACACAGAAGAGGAAGGAGAGAGTTGCACAACCAAGACTTTTGGATAAAATTGTTATTTTGTATATACACAAAAAATTACAAAGATGTTGGCCTCCCATACAAAAGTTTCCAAAATCTCAGACAGCAGGAATAAACTTTTGAAATGCTTTGTTCTTTTTTGCTGCTTCAACACAGCAGACATTACATTTATCCAAGACACTCCTATTAAATAATAGGAAGCTTTCTAATGGCACCATTCTTCATAAAGAATGTGATATTCATATATTAATAAGACTCATTAGCATCTTGAAGGGATTGAACAACCTTAAGCAGTGCTTCTTAGGTTACCTAATGTGGGGGACTAGTTAATAAAAAAGAATCCATTGTGCCAGGGATGGGCACTAATATTTGTGCCCATTCAGTACAATTGGTTCTTTCTTTTTTGGAATCTTTCCAGGAAGTGGCAGCCAAGTGCTTAGAGACCAGCACTGGTCCATGGACCACTGCTTTGAGTAGCACTGATCTACAGAATGACAAAATCTTAAAGAAAGAGAAAGTTTTAAGAGAACCAGACTGGAACTGAAAGATGAAGCACTCCAGAAACCAAATACAAAATGAGCATTCTAACTTAGCTATAAAAAACAGAAACAAAAACAAAACATGACTTAGTTCCAGTTGGAAAGTAATAGCTGAATCAGAGAAGGGCACATGTTAGTTCCAATGCAAGTTATCACTTCATCGAAATCAGGCACTAAGTAAATGCAGATTACAATTTTCCAAGGGGAAATACAATGTGTTGTTTATATAACCATTTGAGCAGCCCAAGTCTATATCGTCCACCTTAATTCATTCCTATACTGCTAATCAAAAATGTGGGTGGATGACAAAGGTGACTAGCTTCTCATGTGATTATATGCACAACACAGCACTCAGTTGTCATTCTACTCCATCAAGCTAGCAAAGCAAGCCTTCAAAATTTCCCAGCATCTGGTATACCTAGAGACTTTACATATCATAGAATGTTTTAACTAACTCAGGCGTGACAATGTGACATGGCAAACTGGGCAAATTATCTCAACAGGAAAACATCAGGAGAAAGAAAATAGCTAAGAGGAAACACTTTAAGAGGTATGGAGATGAAGATGGAACCCACACATTAATTTCATGAAACTGACACTGTAAGTGGATCATAGTATGTATGGCAAGTTATCTTTTAAAACGATTTGTGTGTTACAAGCCCAAGGTCAAAATTAGTTACATTATAATTACAATGTAAAAGGAACTCTTTACTTTTCCACAGTAACAGAATAGTAATTGTAAAGTTACTTTTAAAATCAGCAACAGAATGTTTCTCATTCAGTGACACAAGCAGAATATAAGCCAACACCTGAACAACGTGTTTTCTTTTCTACACTTTACTACATTTCTGAAAGAACAACTTGTAAGTTACACTGAAAAGGGAGTGCAGACTTGCCTTGTTCAGTCCCAAGTAGGCTGCAATATAGCTATATCTTTGCACAGGAAAAAAATAATTATTTACAAGAAAGTAATTATTACTAATTTATAATATCTGATGGCAGTTTGCTGAAGAATTGCTGCATTATTGTCTTTCATATTATAGTGAGTAGCATCACACATAGAAAAATAATACCTAATTGGTACATGTAAACGTGGTCTGAATGACATGCTGGACTGCAGCCAATATAGCTGATCACACTGCATCAGAAACCTGAATCATTAGGTTTTCAGAGAAATAGCTGTGTTAGTCTTCTGCAGCATAAAAAGGAGTGTGAGGGGAAAAAATTAAAAAAATGTGCAGTACCTTTAAGACTAAGACTAAGTTTTTTGTTAATTTCAGCATCAGATTTTGTGAATATAAACATATTTCTTCAGATACTCAGTTCTGCAGTTGAAGATGTGGGTTTATAGCCATAAAAGTTCATGCTAAAATAAAAACCAATTAGTATTAAAGGTGCTGCCATGTTTCTTTTTGTTCCTCCCTCCCTTTCTCCGTTTTAAGTACAGTACTAATTTGTAGTTGTCTTATAAAAGAGTACAAGTTTCCAACATTTATTGTTGACTATGAGTCATCAAAAGAAGTCATGTACAAAAGCATTTCAGTGCAATGTATTTTTCAAACCCACTGTAAATGTATTCAGATCAGAATCACTTAAACAGATTGATACACTGGAAAGAAATGTATTTAAGATCATTGTACTTATACAATATCAAAAGAGCTGTGTTACCTGATACAGGTTTTACAGTTAAGTTTCAATACATTCACACAAATGCTAAAAACAGAATTTGATGTAAACTAATAAGGTGGTTTCTGTTTATGCATATGAGAATAAGTTTAAAGTATAGCTATTGTATTTTTTTCTGTAGTCACATATGGCAGGAACAAAGAAGAACGAAGATGATTGTCAGTTCTCAGCCAGTGACTTGCACTGGGAAATGAAAAGCAAATATAACATTTATTTATTTATTTATTTATTTGTTTGTTTGTTTATTTTTACTCTTCCACATAAAATCTGGAGGTATAATAAACTCTAAAAAAGAGATTAAAGAGCTCAACAGACCGCCCTGAAATGGCAGGCTGGAGCTGCCTGTTTTTGCTCCTGAGAGAGCCTACAGCAACCAAACCACACAGGCTCCCTCCACACCAAAAAGAGCCTGCTAAAACCAGGTTCTTCTTGGTGCGTGAAGGTGCCGCCATGACTGCACCATTGGCGCACTGTCACATGTGAATGATGCAAGTGTGGAGCCACAACATGTGGATGCTGTGCCATGCCTGTTCATCATGGAGGCTCCTGTGTAGACATGAAGCCAGCATGATGGTACCACCACCGCATGCTAGGGCTCAGGAGTGCGAATACTCCGCACTTCCAAGCCCTAATTTTGGCCCCAGGCCACTGCAAACAGGCAGTCTGTACCGGGCATAAATAAATCTACCTTCAGATATGTAATTCCAGAAACTTCTGTGCTGTAAAATTTTCTGTTTTTCAAAAAACAAAAGCAATTTTGAAAAAGCAGCTGGTGGGATTTAGTGACACAACACAAACATGAATGTAAAGAGGAAAAGAGGATATTTTACTGTTGAGATCCCCATGGTGTATCTTTCTGCTCCACCAGAGGCATTTGGTCATTTGGTCCAGTGTTGGAAACTTCTCTCTCATTAGTCCCACACTCTCCTCATTCTATTTCTTCCAGAGTTGTCTGTCTAAACTCCTTAGTGGGTAGCACTAAGGGCTGCTTTGCCCAGGAGAATTATCACCCTTTGTTCTGGCCCTAGAGCTCTGACCCCTGCTGCCTAGCTTCTGGAACTTTTCTACTAAGCAAAACTACTTGGAGTTGCAGCAGGATGGTAGTGCTATATTAACCTTGTTTATTCAGGATCACTTGCTGCTTACACTGAAAGAAGATAACAATACAAGAATCCCACCTCAAAGTGGCCAGAGATAATACTCTGCCTTTTCTGTGGTGACTCAGGCTTCCTGCCTTCTATATAATACATAAACAACAGCAACCAGAAACAATTAAGACAGTGGCGGAGAACAGAATAAATTTCACTACCTAAGATACAAAGACTTGTTAAAATGAAAAATGTCAAGATACAGAAACAGAAGATTAACCTTAACTATTCAACATGACAAAATGAAATTAGGATAGAGGTTTAGAATCAATGATTACCCACATCACTTCATATTTTTTTATTTCACAATCTGCATTAGCACAGATCCTGGAAGAGATAAAATAAGTTCTTATTCCTTACTATAAACATGGTGATTGGAGAGTGCAGGTGATTCTCTTACCCAAACTGCATGGTAGAGCTTCAATGCACCAAGTTCAGCTCTCCCTCTCTCTGTATCACATCATATTCGCATGGCTATGTTAAAGACACACTGCCTAGCTTTTCTCGAATCTTTAATTTAATGTCTGCCTTTCTAAATCATTCTGAAATTATTTGGGGCTGTGATGCTCCACAATAAAACTGGTCCATTGCATTCCAATCTGAAACATGTGCAAATCTGTCTGAATCAGACTGATGTACTTTGTTATTCAGGATTTGATCAAGCTGGTTGAACAGCCCAACTATTCTTTTTTTTTTTAAAGATGCCTTTGACTACATAAACATAAGCTAACTGGCATTAGTGTATATGCTGGATGATGAACCCGAGCAGACAGGCAGGATATCGGGAGCCATAGTATTCTGTCCCTGGTATCAGCAACATCAGGAGGGTCACTATTGCTTCATGATGTTGCCACACAGTCCTAGTAAACTCTTTAAATATCTCAGGAGCTGCCACAAAGAGAAGGGTGCAGGGTTGTTCTCTGTTGCCTCAGGGGTTGAATTAGATCTAACGGTTTTCAGTTACATGAGGGTAGATTTTGATTGAAGATTAGAAAGAATGTTGTGACAGTGAGAGTGGTTCAGCAATGTAACCAATTGCCTAGAGATGGGGGGGGGGGGTCTCCTTTTCAGGACATCTTCAAAAAGAGGCTGGATAGCTACCTCCTAGGGGTGCTTTACCTGGAGATCTTGCATCCAGCAGACTGCTGGACTTATGGACTCCCTTCCAACTCTTATGATGCTATGAGGCTCTATTGGGTGTCTATTCAGCTTCTTGATGTGGGAAATTCAGAACAGAAGTAGAGCATCACTGATCAAAAGGAGAATAAATTTACATTGTACGGAGTAGCTGCCTATCAAGATTTGTGAGAAGATTCCAAATAGAGAGAGCAGTGTGGATATTTTGCAATGTCCCTGATAGTATCCCTTTGAACATGGTTTTTTTTGGAGAAGAAAAATTAGCATAATGTATGGGATGTTCAAGGTCATCAGTGTTCATTTATCCTTCTTAGAGTTGCTAGATATCCTGTTTACTACAGGCTGCCAATCAATTATACCAAATTGACTTGAAAATAAGATAGATTGGGCAGTAAGTGGCTAGCACGGATAAGTAAAAATACCAATGTTTATATCTTTTTGTGCATTCCCTGTAATGGTCAAGAAAAGGACATGAATCTGAATTTGTGAGATGTTTTGTTGAGCTTGTTTCTTTAGGTTATGTGCAGATGCAGAAATAGGCACACAAACTTGCTAGACCTGTTTCTCTGCTACTATGTTCGAGAAAAAGCCTTTCATCAGAACCCCTACAGAGACAGGAAGAAACAAGAAATAATGTTTAGTGTCATTTGAAAGCTTTAAGGGATTTATATCGAACTCTGTAGGTAGGCAATTATGGAATATGGTGGGAGAGCTGTCCCCCTCCCACTCCTTTAGATGGGTATTTTATCCTATTTCTCTTTGCAGTGAAAACAATTACTTATCAGTTTGTTTAGATTAAAAACAATATCTAAAACCAGTGTATTGAGGCATGATATTATAGTTTATTCAAGCATGCTTCAAGGGGAAAAAAATGAGATACCAAGATTTTGCTTTTATCTGTTTGGCAAATCATTACAGGCACAAACATGATCAGATTTATATTTATGCAGTGTTTATTAATTCCATTTGCTTAAAATGTGATTTCTGAACCAATATTTTTGCACATCCATCAGTGTATTGTGTGCAAAACAAATTGGCTGGAATCCTGATGGTTTGTTCCAAACAGAGTAGACCCTTTCAATGAATCGGTGACTGGTGAGGCAACATACAGGTAAATCCAGATGATTCAATGAGTCTACTCTAGTCACATCTAACAGTAGGATTTGGTTTTCAAAGATGCAATGTGTTAGTCCATATCAGCATAAAAAGATACAAAAGAATTCTATAACATCTTTGAGACTGAGAGAAAGACGTTTTGTAGCATAAGCTCTCATAGGTTGCATCTGCACTGCAGAAATAATGCAGTTTAACACCACTTTAACTGTCATGGCTCAATGGTATGAAATTCTGAGATATTGTGAGTTTTGTGAGATATTTAGCCTTCTCTGTCAAAGATCTCTGGTGCCACAACAAACTAGAAATCCCAGAATTCCATAGCACATGCAGTTAAAGGGGTGTCAAACTAGAGTAATTCTGCAATGTAGATGCAGCCATAGAGTCACCCTGCTTGCCTGATAAATTAGACTGAGGCTATGAGACTTATGCTACAAACTTCTTTCTCTCAGTCTCAAAAAAGTGCTACAGGATTTTAATAGGATCTAAGACACTGTCTCCTGCATACAAATACTGCTTTTTACAGAGAAAACACATTTCCTACGCAGAAAACCCATGTGTGCTGGGGGGATGCAATAAATTAATTTTCCTAAACTAAGTCCCAAAGTCTTGTGGCTGTTCTTTTCCTCAGAGACACTTTATTTTCATAGAAGAATTGAATATTTTCTTTACATGCCTACCAGACTCTATGAATACCCTGCAGCTACACCTCACCATCATGCAAAGTGTATAAGACACTGATTGCAATGAATATATGTCTATTTTCAGTGATAATGAGGTCATGATTTATTTTTAGACAAATTCCTCAAAAATAAAATTCAGTTATCCTGAAGAATTAAGTTCTGCAATTCACAGAATTGTTTATAAGCAGGAGTTATATTTTATAAGTTGTATAAGTAATTTTATTTTATATGGATGCACTATTCCCCAAAGCTGTATAGTGATTAGTTGACTTGTGGCAAATGAACGCTACCACCAAGGTATTAAAAACTTCAGTATGCAGTCACACAAAG
Organism: Sceloporus undulatus; assembly: GCF_019175285.1. NCBI lineage: Eukaryota > Metazoa > Chordata > Lepidosauria > Squamata > Phrynosomatidae > Sceloporus > Sceloporus undulatus. Next base: position 50,809,901 of record NC_056526.1, on the reverse strand, counting down.
GGTATGCCAAAAGGGTGATTCAATATATTACTAAGAAACAAACACCATAGTAAAAAAGTATTCAGAACAAAACATGCATCTGTACATTAAGACACAAAGTAACTACATATTTACATAATGGGAAAGTTCATTTGTGAACACCAGGAAACAAAATTGTATTTTCTTTTCCTACTTAATAGATAATCCTGTCCTTTAGCCCCAGGAATAATCTACTTCAAATTCTTTTCCCAGTATGGATGGTAAGAACCACTTGATTTGACAAATAAAAAAATCTGCATGTTTATTCTTCTTCATTTCCAGTTCTTATAAATACCTACTGCATTAAAGGAAACATATACAAAATGGAAATATACTATTTTCCTGAACTATGTTTTCTATTATGTATATTGTATTGTGAACTCAAAGGCATTCTTAAGATCAGATTCAAACATACACACAGGAAAGGTTGTTAGCTGAACTTTTGTCATTCTGTGCTACTCTGGCTTCAAGGTCTCTAGTATCACACTGTGCTTTTCATTGTGTAGTGAGAAGGGTCAGTCCTCAACAGGACAATACACAAATATATAAAGGGGCCCTGAATAATAAAAGGAAAAATCAGTCTCGACACTTTCAGGCAAACACCAGCCCTAACCTCATCCACTGCCAATGTTCCTGGTTAAAGGAGAAGGGCTGCAAAGGAAATGTAAGGGATGTTTGGCTGAACAGGCTTACACTGCTCCATGAGGTATAAGTAGATAGAAGTGGGGCTAATTTGTGTGTTTTCACCCTTCAGCTCTATTAGCTATCATGTCCATTGACAACACTTTTGGGGTTTCAAAAATACTTTTTTTTTGGGGGGGAGGCGGATTCTTTTCTGGCTCATTTTTCAGGGGTTCTCCATCAGTGGCTTACCATCTTCTGCATGGAAGAATTAGGAAATCCTGAGTTGCCAAAGTTTACTTGTTGGAAATTATGTGGCTAAATGTGAAACCGCTATTATAATTCATATATTGGGGTAGCAATAGGGAAAGAGGTTGCATTTTATGTGCAACAATAATGGTTTTACACAATGAAGAACTTTATTAAGTTTTCATCCAGGAATCCCAAAAGTTGAAAAATCATTTTTTAAAAGAGCTGCAAAAACCTGTCACAATCCTGCCTGTTTCCAGCAGGAATACGGCTTCTTCTTCTTCTTCTTTTAATCACTAACATGTGCAACAACTAAATAAGTGCAGATTTACATCCTTACAGCAGAGCTGCCCTTGAACAAAAATGTCTAAAGTAGTAGGAAATACAGCTATAGTTCTCCAGATTTTGCTTTGGTCTCACGTATTCTGTCTTTGCCCTCCTGCTAAACCCTTAGTCCCATCCACTGCAAAAATAGTCCCCCCCTCTCAAAGACAAAGGTAAAAGTCAAGAAATTTTTGTTAAATAAAACTGACCAAAAAACCTAAGTTGACTTATCCATGGGTCAATGTAAGTACTATATTTTAACCTCTATATATAAACAAATACAAAGAACTGTCCCCTGGTAAGGAAGAGCATAATCTGTCCTGGAAGCAATGCCCCTCTCCCTCTATTCTCTTATCCATTCAGCCTTTAGTATGAGCACAGACAGTTATGCTTGCTGGAAGTTTGTTTCCCTTTGCTTCATCCTTTAGATTCTTTGTTTCATGCCCCTAAGTTTTACCCTCAACTTATCCATGGGTAAATTCATAATTTTGACCCCGAAGCCTGCCCTCAACTTATACAATTTATAGTCGAGTATGTGTGGTAATTGTAGTCCACATCCCTCATTTCTGGGGGACACAGTAACCAAGCAGCAATATTTGGGAGAGCTCAGTGGGTAAAATAGATGAATGGCCTAAACAGAAAAGATAATTTATTTGAGCAGCAATAAGACTTTTTCTGCAAGAAAGAACCCATAATTTCAGGGGTGATGTGACCCAGGGCAAAAAGCTTTGCTTCAGTGCTCTGTAAAAAGAGTAAAAACAAAAAAAAAAAAAAAGCAAATCAGAAGCAAATATATGCATTTGTGTTCAGCTATCTGACAAGCATGTATAACTCCATCTGTTTTGCCAGAGGGTTGAAGCGTTTCTTGCTATTGTAGCTCTCAATGATCACATTTTCATTTTTATAACTGCTTGCCCAGCATAGGGCAAATGTTAACTTGTACCTTCCTAATATACTTCTAACAAATTTCTGGGAGACATACACAACAGTGAAACTTGAATATTGGGAACAGTGCAATTAGAATTATTCTCAGCCTGTTGAGTTTAAGGTGTTTATTCCTATATAAGCATGAAGACAAATGCAGCCTAAGGCATTCATATGACCACACAATGAGCACAAATTTTCAATGTAAAATCAGACAAACAGATAAAAATAATGGGGGACAGGAATCCTATAATAATAAATGCAATGTAGTTGTAAAAAGCAAAAGAAACCAACAAAAACTTTACTGTACCTGTTTTTGTAATAACTGTAACTAAAAGTTCCAGCATCTGTAATAACTGTATCTGTATTTGTAATAACTGTAACTAAGTTATACACAAAGCAGAGGTATCTATTTGAGCCATAAGAAAGATTCTCAAATCCATGTTGTGGTAATGACTTTATTTTGCCAGCCAAAAAGCCCCCACAAGAATGTGTGCAAGTTTTCAAGATCTCTAGACCTCTTTATCAGATCTCTTCTTTATATCAAGGTAGGGGGTAAACCAGATCACTGAAGAGATTACTGTTCTTGTTACTGTGTTCCTCCAAGTGGTTCTCAATTAAGGCAACCCTCAGGTGACCCCCCATCTCAGTGTTTTCTTGGCAAATTTGTTCTTTGCCTTCCTCTAAGCCTGAAAGTGTGTGATTTGCCCAAGGCCAACAAGTGGGTTTTCATGGTTGAGTGAGGATTTGAACTCTAGTCTCGAGTCCAGCACTCAAACCACTACACCATGTTGGTTCTTCATGGGGTACTAGACATTGTACTAATTCAACAGTCATTCCACACACTGGCTCAGGATAATATTGCCAAATGGAAAACATTTTTATTTTATTTTTTGCTTCTGAAACAACTTTAAAAGCTCCCTCAATAGGTTCCTGTCCAAATTCAAGATGCCATTTTTAATATTTAAAGATCTAACCTGTAGACCTTCAGATGTGGTTGGACTACAACCCCCATCAGCCTCAGCTAGCATAGCAATGGTGAGGATGATGGAGGCTGTAGACCAAAAAAATCAGGAGGGTCATTACTGCCTCCTGATGTTGCCACAGTCATGCTGGATAGGTGATGAATTCCCATCTGCACCAGTAATATACCCACAGACTCAGGTTTCTTCTCAGTGAAATACTTTCAGTTGGTTTGCAGCAAGTAATGATAAAAGAAAGAGCCTTCTCTAAGGTGGCATCAAGGTTGTGATAGATCTGCTTTCCTTACCATTTTTCTTTGTAGTCCTAGCCATGAGTGCCAGTCAGAGGCACAGGGGAGCAAGGAACACAGACAGGACACGACTGGAGTACAAAATCCACCACTTTATTGTTTACAATTGGGTTTGGCCTATCCCAGCTGCGATTAGCCTGGGATAGGGCAGTGCATCAGATAACCCACCTATGATTTTATGAGCTCTGCCACACCACTCCATCAAATAATATCATTCATGGGGTTTTATATGAGAATAATCCCTCATTCTGGGAGTGAGGCATCTTCAACAGCTTGAAAACTGGGTATGACCTTGGTTGCCAACATCCCAAGGCAGCTTGAAGAACCCCCTACTGAGGATGATAGGAACATTTTCTATGGCTTCTCTCTGTCCCAGCAGGGTGCAAACAAATCCGACAAGGTGAGTTTGGGATCTCATGCTTAACAGTTTTGAGGTATACTAAGAAAAACATTTAATTACAAAAGAAGCACAGGTTTAAGTCAAAAGAAGCAAAATTGTTGCAGACATTTTTATTTTGAACTCTAAACTCTGCTGACATATTTATATTTTTGACAAGCTACTGTACAGACCCACTTGAGATTCAAGAGTGGAGTAGACATCTCTTCTAAAAATAATAGCTGTCATAGTTGGAGGAGGTGAAGCAAAGCAGACAGATGAACTCGGAAGTTATGTTAGCTGAGAAGTAGTTGACACAGGAAAGTAGGCTGGAGCAATGTGCTATAGTTTGGTGTCTAGTGAAGGACAAGATGTACAGCCTCAGGAGCCAGACCAAAATCTTTATGGAGTGAGGTGGAACCCTCGGGTGGTCTATATGGCCGTGCTAAACTAGTAGCTACAGCAGGGCCTCTGCAGAAGAGATAAAATCAATACAACCCTCTCCTGGCATCCCAACCCATAAACACATAGAGAAATACACCTGGGTTCCAGTAACATAAAAGCATGCCTTACTGAAGACTAATCATCAGCACCCTGAACCCCCCCTGCCACTAGTACCATGCTGGCTGGGAACTTTCCCAAGCTCTAGGTTCAAGTCACTTTTCAGTACCCAGTCAACAGAGTCCCTTGGAACATGGTCTGGAAGTTTAAAGAAAATTAGGGTACCTCCACTTCAAAATCCTGCATTTCTGGAGTTTTAGCCTTTTGCTAGACTGGGCCTTATAAGTTTCCTTTCTTCAGATGCCAGTGAGAAGCCTTTGTTTACCACTTGGATTGATGATTCACCCTATACTTTTCTTAGACTGTAGCTTTTTCTATGCTGAGAATATTTCAGTACTTTTATGCTATTTATCCTTTGTCATATTAAACCACTCAGTAATCAGACATAATGGCCTATAGTTATGGTTTTGTTAAACAAAACATTCACTGAACACAATAACATTTCTATATATTTTGTGAAAGCTGGGATTGCTATTGTATAATAGCAATATTCTGTTTAGTTTCAGTTGCCATAGGATGTCTTTCTCCAATTGTACAGAAACTTTTTTTCTTGCTTCAGTCTAGGCTGACATTTGTCAATATCAGTCAACCCCTTCTTTCAGAAAATCTAGAGATAATTTGACAGCTAATATGTTGTTATACACAATTAAAGCTGCAAATTAATCTTTTTTTTTAAAACAAAACCTGAATCATTTTACACTTTGTCACACACTACACACAAGAGTTTATATTCATTGCCAATAAACCATTCTACAGTATACTTCTCTTGCTTTCGTCTGTCAATAGTATTGTTCCAACACATGGGTTCTTTGACCCTTATTATTTTAGTTGCATCCAGTCTATGGATACATCAAAACTGCTTTAAATATTAAATGGACAGTGAAACATTTCCTAAAGCTAAATAAAACAGTGAAGCAAGAGAGAGGGTAAATAATCTTCTACAGATACATTAATCATGTTCCAAATAGTCACCAATCACATAACTAAAAAGGAAACAGCATTCCTTCAAATGTAGAAGTCATCGTGTGTTAGCTGTACGAATCTTGTACACATGACAATCTTATTATTACTAAAGACAAAGAATTATGTACTAGATTAATCTTGTATGTGTACAGAATTTGGAATTATTATTATTATTATTATTTGGACAACAACTTCCAGATTCCTTCAGTCAGTACAGCATCTAATATCAATTAAATGCACTTTAAACAGATAAAGCCTTTTTGAACACTTCAAATGAAGAAGCCAAGCTGTACCTTTCTCTGGAGACTGTTTCACAAGATAGTTGTTTACCATCAATTGAGGTGATATTCATCACTTTTTCTAGGCGACACTACAGGTGGCAGTGCAGCCTAAACCGATAAAAACCAGTCTGGGCCACCATTGCTACCTTTGCTTCCACAGATAGACTGAGCCTGGAAGAATTTCCAGGCTGTGAACTTGATCCTTTGGGGTATGTGAAACCCATTCCAGAAGTGAATGCCATAATTTTTTAGTAAATGTAGAACCTAGGCTGTCTCAACTCTTCCAGACTCTTTGGCCTTTTTCTGCCTTTAAAGGGTGAATCATCTCTCCTGGAAGCTTCCAAGAGAAGCAACTGACCTCTAAACTAGTTTGCACTACCAAATGGGGACATTTCTTGTTTTTCAAACCTGAAGTAAACTTTCAGCCACTTCTAGTTTTTGTTTTTAATTACTGGCAGTAGTAGAGCCCCTAGACATTGCCCAGAGACAACAACAACAAGAAGAAAGCTGTTTGCCTGATGTGCTGCAGCTTCCCACCTCTGAAGTAGACTCTGTAATTAAACAAATGCACCCAGTCTAAAGAAAATCAAGATATAGAAATAATAATAATAATAATAATAATAATAATAATAATAATAATAATAATAATAATAATATATTTCTATTTCCTGCCTCTCCTTGCAGATTGAGGTGGGATTACAGCAGTCAGCAAATTTCAACAATATTAAATACATAGAATACACACACACACACACACAACTATCAATAGAAAGAGGTAGTGGAAAGAAAATGTTAAGATGTGTGGGAGTAAGAAAAGCTGAGTAAGAAAGCTTTTCAATTTGGTGTTTATGCACCAATGGATGAAGCCAAATAGATACCAGAAGACAAAGTTCAAATAATGCATGTTGCAAAGGAGAACGAGTGCTAATGGGGAATTGAGAATATAATACTTAGTTTATAGATAATAAGGCTCCCATGGGAGAGTAAAAGAAGGGTCCCAGAAGACAATACAAAAATAATACAAAGTGGCATCATAGTGGTGGGGGTAATCAGAGAGTTTTGACCAAACAAATGTATATACTCATGTATAAGTCTAGAAATATTAATCAAAAAATGGTTCTCCAAAACCTGAGTCAACTTATCCATGAGTCAACGTAAGAACTGCACTTTAACTCAAAAGAAACCATCTCCTGGTGAAAGGCAAGACTATAATATGTCCTTTCAGGGTGAGCACAAACAGTTATGCCTGCTGGAATTTTGTAATTTCTTTGGCATTGTTTTTCTTTCCTTCATCCTTTAGATCCTTTGTTACATGTACCTAAGTTTTATCCTTGACTTATTCTCAGGTAATATCAAAATCCATAATTTTTGCCCCCCAAACCTGTCCTCGACTTACACATGAGGCCGACTTGTGGTTGATTATATATAGTAGGATATCTGACCATCAACAGAAATTTAAAAGACTTTCTAAGAAGCAAGAAAGCCAAAATTGAGAGCAAGGAAAAAGGAGTAATACAATCACTGAAACAGACAGAACCAAGGCAGACCAGGCAAATGAAAGTGTCTTGCAAAATCACCAAGACATTTTATCCCCTTTAAACAACACTGGTATGCACTGTTAATAATATTTATCTTCCATTTGCTACTTTAAAAAAAATCTACAACATGGCAAATAAGGAGGTTTCAAATATTTTAAAGCTTTTCACATATGTAAATCCACCGAGGTATAATGGTTTGAGAGTAGGACTATGACCCTGGAGATCAGGGTTCAGTCACAAGGTGGCCCCAGAAAACTTAGGGTTGTCATAAGCTGGAATGACTTTAAAGCACACAACAACAATATATGTTTAGAGTTAGGTCAGGAGCATCCCAGCCCTGAAACTTCAGGTCTAATATCTGACACAGATCCTGCTGATATCATGAAGCATTTAAGCACCTCCCACATCTGTTCAAAGCATGTCATTAAACAGCACAATACAATACCAAAAAAACAAAAATCCCAGAAAGTCTAATAACTCGGAAAATATTTCTCTGCATGGAAATTAAACTTCTGAAGCTTTGAACTGAGGAAGAAAAACGCTACTCAAATCTGTTTTTAACATCTTTGCAAGCACTGCTTTTTACATGGGAGTTATAGTCTAGCTAAACAAGTTTTCTAACCTCCACTTTGAAAAGTGTGTGTGTGTGGGGGGGGCTCCAGTGCTGTTTTTGCAGGCACTGATTTTAACATGGGAGTTATAGCATAATAAACTTTCCGCTGAGCATTAAGTTTTTCTATCTTATCTTTTAAAAACTTCCTTCCATTAGCTAGAGATCCACCTGGGCCAGAATAAAGATACCGTATTTTCGGGCGTATAAGACGACCCCCAACTTTTCCAGTTAAAATATAGAGTTTGGGATATACTTGCTGTATAAGACTACCCCTCTTCCAATGCACACCAAATAAAAATTAAATAAATATCTGATTTGATTTCAATATGGTAATTTTAATTCAAATGCTTATGACATGCAGGTACTTAGCAGGAAACCTTGTTGTATACAATGCCTGTCAGCTCTCCCTGCCTGCCCAGCCCTCCCTGTCTCCAAGACAATCAGAGTGGTAGCTGCTTTCATACGATTGCCACATATGGCAGGGATGTGTCTGCGGCCGTTTTTGAGCTCCCCCCATATGTGGTGACCACAGATTCTCCAGTCTGGCTCAGACGTTTCAGCACCTGCCCTATAAGATGACACCCGGCGTATAAGATGACCCCCTACTTTTGAAAAGATTTTCCTGGGTTAAAAAGTAGTCTTATACGCCAGAAAATACAGAGTTACCCTGTCTATGCATGCATATTTAGAAGCAAGTCCTGTTGAGTTTAATGGGACTTAGGGTGCATCTACACTGTAGAAATAATGTAGTTTGACACCACTTTAACTGCCATGACTCCATCCTACAGAATCCTCTGATGTCCAGTTTGGGAGGTACCAGCACTCTTCAGCAGAGAAGACTACAGTCCGTGCAAAATTCCAGATCCCAAGATTCAACAGGATGGAGCTGCAGCAATTACAGTGGTGTCCAACTGCATCATTTCTACACTGTAGATGCACCCTTAGAATAAAGTACTGAGAAAGTAACACATACTGGACATAGTTTCAAGGTTTTCTAAGGTGGTGTGGTGCAGGGAGGAGTAGTGCAAAGGCAAAAGAACTGGAAAAACAGAGGGATGAGGGAAATGAAGAAAAGTATAGCTAGAACTACAGAAAAAGAAAGGAAACGAGAAAGAGGTTGATAGGAAAGGATGGAGAAGAGAAATGTAGCCAGAATAATAATGGAAGGGAGAGAATGAATGAGGGAAAAGATGAACATAAACAGGAGCTACAAGCTGAGGGGAAGGAGAAAGAGGATGAAAAACAGAAAGAAGTAAATCAAGAATTACAAGAAAAAGAAATAAAGCCCCTAAGCAAGAAATAGATTTGTATCAGGATTTTTGAGCAATGGTACAACTCACATGTTGCTCAGGGTGGGGTTAAGAAGGTGGGAACAAAACTGGAAAAGCTAAAAATAAGATGAAAGGCTACAAAGCAGCAACCCTGTAGAATCCCCCACCCACCCAGATTTCAAGAAGCCTACCAAACACAGAAGCCATTACTAGTTAACACAGGAATGTGAACAACTAGTAATTTCACCCCCCCACCCCAACAATCCTCAGAGACCCATTAGTATATAGTGAAAGATCTGCTTCAAAGCTAGCCTGTCTCCTCTCCTTATTCCTGTCAGATAAGTCATAGTTGAATAGATTGTCTGAAGACAAATAAGCCAGACAAGGAAACTAACAACATGGGCCATGAAAGACAACTCTCTCTGCTTTTTAATTCTTCCTCAAGGACACAGTTTCATAGTTCAGAAGCTGGCATTGCACTGAGACTGAAATTAGCATAACAAAACTATTGTACCTGCTTTATAGATCATCTCATGAGTAAACCCATACGCTTAGGAAAAGTTCACCAAGCTTTTTTAAAAAAAATCATGACTGCCTACCCTCCAACTACCAGTTTGGAAGGGGCAGTGCCAATTAATCCTCACTTGTCCCAGTTTTTTAGCTGCTGTTCACATTTCCCAGTTTCTCTCTCGTCTTCCTACTTTACCCATTTGTCCTCAGCTTACTTCAAGTTTACTTCAAGCTTACTTCAAGACTGTGGCATCTAGTTGCTGTGGTCCTGCAGTGATCTTGGGGCGAACGGGGCAGGAGCGGCCTCTGGCCACTCCTTCTGCCCCATGTGCTTGAGCTCATTAAAACTATAATTACAGTTACAGTTTGGTTGATTTTTGTTTATAGAATACTGGAAGCTATTGGTCTAAAGTACAATGCCAGTTCTCGAACTGCAGTGCATAGCCCTGTGAGAAGAACTGCTTTTGCTGGCCCCAAGGGGGTAGAGACCCAGTAAAAAGTCAAACACATAGTGGCATGATGTTGAGCATGACAGGGTGGAGCCACAGGGCTTAATAAATTCTGTTCAACCCTTTTGCTTCTGCTTCCACTCCAGCAATCAACCCACCCATCCTCCTTTTGTGTCCCTTTGCTGGTTGTTTCTGAACCTGGTAGGAATCTTCTCCCCTTTCCATATATATATATATATATATATATATATATATTGCTTACCCCATACTGTATGTTAAGGAATTGGCAATTGGCTTAGTGGGTTTGTAAATCAGTGGTCACTGAGCAGGTGGGGTGCGTGGGGGAGTAAGATTACAGTGAACAACTATGTCACCCACTTTTGTGAAGGGATGGCCTCTGGAGCTGCCTTTTTAGGTCATGGACTAGGAGGTGTGGAAGAAGGCTATCCTTGGGCCCAAGAGTTCTGCACTTACTTTAAATCATGTCACTTGGAGGAGGGATTTCCAGTATTTTCCTTCCATTATGGTATGCTATAGAGCAACCCAGGGATTTGGGTTCTTCTTCGGGATCTGGTGTCCACCCAGAGTAAACTGAGAAAGGAACCAGTCATTCCTGCTATTTTTTTTTTTAATATTTATACCAAATAAATACCAGGTACTCCCATGCATTGTTAAGATCTATTAAGAGTCATTTAGACGGACCTAAAGTGCGCCCTCATCACATGCCATGGGTTCGCCGAGGGCGCACCGCCCATACGTGCCTCACCTCTAGCATGTGACAAGGGCATCAAAATGGTGTGCCCTGTACACATGGGCGCCGCCATCTTGATGTGATGGATGCCTAGCGTCCGCACACCCCAGCGCCATTGGCACACTGCAGCATCACAATGGCACTGCAGAAAGAACCCACTTTTTGCGGGTTCTTTTTGCTGCGCCAGGGAGCTGCGCAGTTTGTCCGCTATGGCTACCTCATGCAGCAAAATAAGGCGCAGATAGACCACCCTTTTTGGGTGGTCTGTATCCCGCCATTGTTTGCTTTTCAAATGAAACAAGATAACTGGCTCTTCTAAAAACTCCATTATTGTAGACAACATTAAAATACTTTGAAAAGAATGCTATGGGAAATCAGCAGTCTTTACAAATTCAGGTGCCTCATATTTTATTCTTTGATGAGGTGGGCTAAGATGGTAATTTCTTTTCCAGAGTATTAGGTACCTTTGTTAAGAAACTCTTCTCTTGGACAATCCCAAAGGACTTTTTTGGTTTGAGTAAAAGAAGTTGGTTCTCTTTCTGTCATCAGCTACAATTTATTCCACTACTTTGACATTTTACTGCTAAGAGATATCACTTCGGCAGAATATAATCCAGCTTCCTATTTAGGAACAGCACCTGAAATGAAGTGACTACCCACTACTATGAATACCAATTTCATCTCAAGCTCTTTACAATGCAGTCAGCAGAAGTCAACTGAATGGTGTTATTTCTATGGACTTGTTTCCTCCTTTGTCCTTAGCATACAACCTTTAGAAGTATCAAATCACAAAATTAATAAAATTTATGAAGGTCAACAAGCTGTACAAAGTATCATACTTCATTGTTGGGTGAAGGGACAGTAAAAACAGTCAGAGATGATGACAGGGAGAGATGGTTCAGTGACTCTAGGCCAAGACCAGCCACTGAAAATCATATTAAAAATCAAAAAGACTCTCATCACTTGATTCAGTTTCTATGAAGAAGAAAGATTCAGAGACAGACAGTGTATCTACACTGCACACTTCCACCAGTTTGATACCACTTTAACTATAATGACTCCATCCTACAGAATCATGGGATTTGCAGTTTGGTAAGGTACTTGAACTTGTCTGCTAGAGAGGTTAGGGGAATGCATGTGTAAAGCATAAATCTGGTGGCTTAGAAAGCATTTGCATATGTGGATTAATCCTGCATTGACACAGAAACAGATTTGAAGCACTTATGCTTTGGGTCTGATATCACTATATGATATGTAAAACATAAATTAGCATCTTAACAGTTATGATGAAAGCAGAAAAGGATTTTTATAGCAACATATTGTAGCATCCCAGATAAGTACACAATTTCCAACAATGCCATATCTTCATGTAAAAGACACTTGATTTCTTTCATGGTAAAAAAGTGGTTTAATCATAATATGACAAACCATCCTTAAATTTCAGCTAAATGTTTTAGTTCTGCCCTTCTGTTTTTATGACTTTATTGTTGCATATTGTAAAGTACTAATATGGAAACACTGGCCTCAACCTCATAAAAAGCATGTTTAGCTGCCTTTTGTCTTTACAGCTCTCACTTTAATATTTAATCTTTAAATGATAATACATTGTGGTATGATGTTTATGAGAGACAGTGTGGTATAGTGGTTTGAGCGTATGAGTAGGACTCTGAAAGCCAGGGTTTGATTCCATGCTCAGCCTTCGAAACCCACTAGGTGACCTTGAGCTGGTCACATACACTCAGCAGCAGAAACCCATGAGATAATTTGCCATAGGGTTGCCATAAGTTAGCAATGACTTGAAGGCATACAACAACAAATGGCATTTACACATAGTGCTATAAATGCTAACATGTAGTGGTATAGTGTAATGTTACCTTTTCAGCAAAAGTATTACTAAGCTATTACATTATCATATTTTATTTATATAATGCTATTTATTTATTTTAAATTAAAAACCTTTCTAGTTATGTGGTGCACTGAAAGGATGGTTTGTGTGATCATTGAACATATTAATTATATATTGAATTATGTTATTTAGGAGTATACCACTATACACGACACTTCCATTTAAGTGATATTTTATTCTTATTGTTTTTAAGTATGGGTGATCAAAACCTTGCTTACCACATACTCAATATGGGCTCAGCTGTCATAGGATCATCTGCAGATTATATCCACTACTTTTTGACTCGGCCATCTGAACACCACACCTCCAAAGTGACCAGAAGCCCCTTCTTTTGGCCTGTGCATTTTGGGTCATAGTGATTCTACAATAAACTCTTTTTAGAAACAGTCTTATGAAGTTAAAATAGTGTCAGAGTCTGTAGCATGGATACATTGTTCGGTGGATACATCACAGACACTCTAAAAAAAATTCTGTTTGAAATCAAAGTGTTCTATCCTTATGGAACAGGTATAAATTATAAAATTCATGCCAAGACCTATGAGAAAACCCACTCTGCATAACAGAGCAGCAAGACCCTCCATGGTTATTTTGTTTAAAGAATCTAATAAACTGAGTGTCAATGAAGCAACTGATAAGCACTCTTCATTTATATGACATGGCTGATAAAGAACATTCACAGAACATTTCCAATTATTTGGAGACTAATGAACATATTTCACTTGCTGTTCAGGCAGATTGCTTAAGTGAATGCCAGCCCCATAATATTTCAAAATATAAGAAGAATTTTGCTACTATGCAAAGACACAAAGCTAGCCATATTTATTCCAGTTTTCTTATGCTGGTTGTAGTGAGAGACATAAAAAGGCATCACTTAATGATGGTTAGCATTCTGGGAAAGAGGTTCAGGGAAAGGTTACACTAAAGATCAACAGCCTCAATCCGAATCTGACCTGTGAAGTTCCATCAGCTGATCCTGATGGATCACAGTGGTGTTGGTGGTTAGCTAGTAATTGATTTACTGTGAATACCATGTGTTGCAAGCTATATTTCAGAGAAAGGAACTGGCAAAACCACTTCTAAGTAGCCTTGTCTAATAAAATCCAATGAAATTCATGGGGTTTCCATAAGTCAACAGGTGACTTGAAGGCATATACACACAACAGGAGAGCCACTTGTGATTTGGAAGTAGATTCCAAAGCACACCCCCCCCCCATATCACTCCCAAAATGTCCTGCTTCCAAATCCCACTGTTTAGATATCAAACTTATGAAATGCCCTTTATATAGTCGGCCCTTCTTAGATATGGATTTTTTTTATACACGGAATCAAGCATCCATGGTTTGAAAATCTTGATTTCCCATTTTTTATAAGGGACACCATTCTGCTATGTCATTATATTTAATGGGACTTGAGCATGGATTTTGTTATACACGGGGGGATCTTGGAACCAAACCCCAGCGTATACCAAGAGTCCACTGTACTTAAAGTTGACAATGAAAAGGGACTCAGTGGCAACATTCATGTCATCAAGTATGGTCAAGGAAGAGTCAGACGCTTACCCTTAGTGAAAAGGTTCAGTTGAAGATCTTTTTAAATTGCTTAATTCAGAATAGACCAATTACGAGGGGAAGGATTGTCAATTGTGGCAAATTGTCCTAGGTTGTTAATAATATAGTTTTGCCAAATGAGTAATGACAAGTTCCTTATCAAAATCAAGCCTTTCTGCAGGAAATTGCAAGCCTTGAAAAAAATAATTAGGACATGCTTGTGTAACTGCTGAGCAAGCAACCAATTCTTAACAATTTTATTAAAAATGAAAATGTGAAAGTAAAAAAAAAAGAGGAAAGAATACTAAAGACAGCATTTGTACCTTTTTTTTAAATTGGCATCGGTGCTAGATTTTCAAAGGAATTCATCTCCATTAAACAGGGTAATTTTTATAGATGACCAGACAGAAGAGATGTAAAGTAGCACAGTGGGACCATATTGTACATCAAAATTGTGGCTTTAGAGCTGGTTTACATTTTATGTCCCCCATACATACACCTCAAGCTAACTCATAAGTTTCTTTTGTGGACATTCAGTCATCAAACAAAGTCTGCAAGCCCACTCCCCTTCTCAGTTTAGTATTGTTAGTGGCTTCTTCTTAAGCCCATTATTTCATCTCACTGGGAACCAAGCTGAAATAGAGAAGGCAGGTGGCCAAGTGAACAGTGACAGCTACTGCTGCTGCTCTTCAGTTCAGTCTTTCCATTACTGTGACTGGTTTGTTTTGGTTTAGGGGATGTTTGCTATGGGTGTGGAGTCCAGCAGAAATATAACAATGATAATTCTAAGGCATTATTGGGCCCGTACAGACAGGTCAAAATAAAGCTGCTTCAGGACACTTTGGAGGTATGTTGTTTAAATGAAGCATGCGTCCTTAAAGGCCAGAAGCCATGCTAAAGCCATGCTCCAGTCTTAAGGACTGGACCACAGCTTTGGCACAGCTTCTGGCCTCTTAGGACACATGCATCATTTAAACAGCATACCTCCAAAGTGACCCGAAGCAGCTTTATTTTGGCCTGTCTGTATGGCCCCATTGCTTCCTCCACAACGTTTATTTATGCCCCATCAAAACCGGAAATCAAGGAAGCTAAAATGGGGCTCAAGCAAGAGGCTACAACACAGAGGAAACAAAGAAAGGAATTCTTTATCTCACCCCCAACATGCAGTGGGAGATCACCTTGCGATGAAGCCACAAAACTCCTTATCCATTCACTGGAACCAGAACTGCCACAGTTCATAAAAAAGATGTGTGTATGTCATGTGGTGGAGCACCTGTGTCACCAGAAGAAAGAACCTGGTGTAAAAAGAAAACCTCAAGGGGAGGGGGGGGGGTGAGCAAATTGATAGTAGGCCACAATACTGTATATAATTTTATCTTCCAATTTGGAATACAGTTCAGGCAGGGGTTAGGAAAGCTACTTTTTGAGGGCTGTGCCCAATCACTATAGAAAAAGTCTGATGAAAAGCTAGAAAACTACTTGCAAAGAGCAAGTGTCTAGAAATCTGGAACATCCAGACCACTGCATTCCCCATCGCCATGTTTGGATGTGACAGCTGGCCAGTGCAGAAAACAGACAGAAAGAAAATCAACTCATTTGAGATGTGATGCTGGAGAAGAGTGCTGTGGATACCATGGATGGCCAAAAACGAAAGGGTCCTAAAACAAGCCTGAACTCTGCCTGGAAGCCAGGATGACTAAATTAAGG
The DNA here is from genome assembly GCF_019175285.1 of Sceloporus undulatus. NCBI lineage: Eukaryota > Metazoa > Chordata > Lepidosauria > Squamata > Phrynosomatidae > Sceloporus > Sceloporus undulatus. Next base: position 50,794,019 of record NC_056526.1, on the reverse strand, counting down.
TTTGGAAACACCATGAAAAGAAAAGACTCACTAGAAAATACAATGATGCTAGGAAAAGCAGAAGGCAGCAAAAAAAGAAGATGGCTACATTCCAGCAGGAAGACCACAGGCCTGATTCGGCAAGACCTGAGCAGAGAGGTAAAGGATGGGGGACTTGGAGATGTCTTATCCACAGAGTCAATGGGAGTTGAGGTCGACCTGAGGGCAGCTAACAAAAACAACAAATATTTGTATTTCATTGGGTTTTGTCTTGTATACACAGTTCATTGTTCTCTACTTCACAGACCACTTAAAAATATTACAGTGCGCCCGTGTCTTGCACAGATGCATGTTATGCAGCTTCCAGCTTCCGCTGAAGCCACTTGGGGAGGGAAACAATGGCGCATGAGCCCGCAGCACACACGCACCACTCCGCCACATACACAAGCCCCATTATTTCCTATGGGGCTTGAGCATAAGTGGATTTTCCCTTGTGCGGGGGATCCAGAATGGATCCCTGCGTAAGGAGGGGGCCCACTGTATTTGTATCTGAAGGGCACATTCCCTCTGCACATGCTTTTGTTTTTTGAACCTTTTATAGAATAACAATGAGGCCATGTTTTGTCCCACCCAGAAGCATATCCTTCACTTTTAAGAGACAACTCTCAGGTTAGGATGAGGTTAAAGTCTGTTAGAGTCTGTCTCTGACACCTGCTTCTGTTGCTCCAATCTCCTTTCATCTTCTTTGCATTGAAGGGTAAGAAAATCCATGTGTGTGTTTAGTATGTAATTTCTTAAGCTTAGTTACACCCCTCTAGCTCTCTTAGATTGGTTAGGACTAGCTCCCATGCCATTTCCCCTCTCTTTTATTTTGAGAAACAACTTGCATTGACTATAGACTGTTCTGTTGGTTTCTACTGCTATCTTTTACTCTTTTTAATACAGAAATAATTGTTTTTGCTGCAAAATTAGCTTGTCCTCCTAATTCATTCTCACTTGATGTCATGCTGGTTATTTTTTTTTAAATAATCTTTATTCAGTTTTCCATATAAAAACAAACACAATCAAATTGTAAAACGGTTACAACTGTATGTCATCTACAAGTAAAATTAAAACATTCCATAATTAAATTTGCCGTTGCATCCAAGTCTTCTTATCTTCAAACCCCTTCTTCTGGATCCCTTCCTTCCTTCCCGGATTGGAGAGGAATACTGCTTAAACATAATCTAGGTCTACGTTGTTCTCACGTTCAATAGATAAATTAAATTCTAGTTTCATCTAACTTCCGTATGTGTATCCAGTAGCTATTATAACAACTTAAGCAAATAGTTACAAATTTTCCACACCATTTATGTAATACAATGCCTAGTTTCTGTCACATACGAGCCCCAAATTATATGTCATGCTGGTTAATTGTCTGTTCTTAAAACTTTCAGCCTGTTAGGTCTGGCAGAGTTAGTGCCTGGAGGAGCTTTTCTCTTGAAACCAGTAAAACGAGTGCACTTCTCTTGATAATTGGGAAGTTAGCAACAATCAGTGAGAGGAACCTAAAGTATCTAATAGGAAATTCTCTGAAAAAATTTAGCAACTCATTTTCCTTGTTAAAGTATGGCACAAATCGCAACTGGTTGCCACATGGCATCTACATGCTGCATTGTATACTCTCTCTGAGCTTTCTGCTGTGATTGCGTTGATGGAGTATGCCCCAAGGGTTCATCATTTACAAAGCTGTTTGATCTTAACAAGCAGTTCAACTTTTGATAAAGCAGGATCAAAAGTTCACACTAATCATCTCAAGTTTAAAAGAATGCATGTAAAGGTATGTCAATTTACAACAGACCCACAGATATCTAAATATAATCATTAAATAATTAAGAAATGTAACTAGCTTCCGGAACTGTTAATGTTCTACAAGACACATGAAAGGTTGCAGAATGCATAAGAAGCAGCATTAAAATATGCAGATTAAAAAGAGTACACACTCTGAAGGGGCTATATTTATTCACTTTCATTCATCTTGCAAATGAAATTTTAATTTTATAAACATTGAAACTAATCTCAAGGAAACTTCCCACATTAACATAACCAGCTGAGGGAAAAAAATAAAAAAAGAAAGGCCCCTTGATTAGAAACACATATTATCGAATTGCCATAATTTTACAAAGGTGTTAAGCGTTGTGTATCTGCCCCACACTGGTTCTGTCTTTTTCAGCTGTACTAAAGAGAATATAATCATGTGATTGGTGTGATAAATACAGTAAAAGTAGCATAATGGTGATACAGTACATATAGGTGCAACATTTTGCTTAAATGTATCTGAATTGTACTGTTTAATATTATACTCAGCATGGGAAAGAATACCGTTGAAAATGATAGACTTCATAAAAAGACCTTTGCTTATTCCTAATGGATAAAATAGGGTTGATATTTTATATGAGGAAAATATGACTCACATGCTTCTATGTTCAACAGTATCTCATTTATATTTCAAGTGCAAATAAAACTTAGCTGGCTATGAATACTGAATAATATGCAATATGATGTAGGAGTATTATAACAGCATTGTGTATTACTATTATCACCATCAAATAAATACTGTATTTTGATTAATTTTAAAAACAGAATATCTACAGGACTCATCATATAGTTCAGGTTCCATTACATGCTTAAGCAATTTATAATTACAGGAAGTTACATAAAATGCCAATCAGGCATGATATTAAATATCAAGTGTTTAAGATATACACATAAACAAAGGATAAAAGTCATCATGATGTTATCTCTTATCGCCATGAGAGAGAAAACTAGAAAACTGAATATTTCTTAAAGAAAATGAACCAATTCTCCATTATCCAAGTTACCATTACATTGCAATGCTTGCTATTCCAAATATATGGCCAGGATCCAGCAGTATTCCTGGATTTCACTAAGGGGCAAAACAGACTGCCATAAAAAGCTAGATTTCATTTGGCTTGGGGGTGTGGTGTATAAATGATGCATGCACCCAAGATGCCTTGAAGCTGGTTTCAAGCTGCCCCACTGACCAGATGTGGGCCGGCTTCCAGGTGCTCTGGCGGCATGGCATTTAAATGCTGCACTCCACCACAGTGACTTAAAGCTGCCTATGGGTTGTGGCAGGTGGGAAAAACTGCCATTCTGCCAGCCCAAAAAGGAGCAGCTATTTGCCACTCCTTTTTTGGACAGTTTCAAGGTAGATTGAGGCTGCAACCCCAATCCGCCTTCAGAATGGGCAGCCTGTTTCACCTCTTATGCCACCAATGCAACCATGACTTTCTGCTGCTCTCTCCTTCAGCATCGATAGGGCTGGAAAATGACTCTGGGTGAATGCTCCTGGCCCTCCAAAACAGAGTTATCCCCCCCCCCCTCCCCAAGCTGATCGTGAGTCTGTAGGAAGGCAGTGAGGTTGTTCTTCTCCCAATTCTAGTGGAGAAAGCCCTACAATCTAATGGAACTAGACAGCTGAATCCTGGGTGCTCACACTTAGTGGCATCACTTGGCATCACCCAGTGCTAAACTCATTGTGTCACCCCCTCCCCATTGGCCTCCTCCCATATTACACCATACAGAATCCTTAGCATTTTGTATAAATGCTACTCATAAATCATAATTCTTTTATATCACTGAATGTAATGGCAGTAGTTGTGACATAAAGAACTAGCAATATTAAAATTATACAGTACCTTTAAATTACACAGCCTAAACGTATTCGCATGTACATAGTTTCATGTGTTTAAAGTGAACATTTGGTAAGATGTGATTTTTTAAAAAGAAAATTTAAAAAGAATAAAAAATATTTTTAAAAATATTGTCTCAGCCAGCAGGACAAGGACATGACTCACCTGCTGATGAGACAGAGGACACAGCTGGGGTCTTAAGTCCTCAATCAAGGAGGAGGGACAAAAGAATAAAACAAAGGCCTGTTACAGACAGGCCAAAATAAAGCTGCTTCGAGTCACTTTGGAGGTATGGTATTTCAATGATGCATGAGTCCTAAGAGTCCAAAAGCCACACCAAACCTGCACTCCAGTCCTTAGGACTGGAGCATGGCTTTGATGTGGCTTTTGGACTCTTAGGACGCATGCATCATTGAAATACCATACCTCCAAAGTGACTCGAAGCAGCTTTATTTTGGCCTGTCTGTAACAGGCCAAAGGATACAACAAAGAAGCTCAGCCAGGCTGCAGGCCAAGCAGCAACAAGCCAGCTCTGATTAAAACCATGTGGTGTCAGGCTATTTAAGAGCTAAGTTTGTTTCAGACAAGTGCTAGAAGCAACTTGTCTGTTTCCTGGACAGCATTCTTGTTCCTGATACTTGTTTCCGGACTCCTGCATATCCTACTTCCAAATTCCTAGCTTCTTCGACCCTTGGACCATGTTGACCTTGATTTCCATTGCCTCCCTTGCCTCGGACTGCTTGACGGACCAACACCTTTCTCTTAACCGATTCTTACAGGCAAGCACCTTCTAGTTGCTTGTAATTCACTGCCTGCATTATCAGTTGTTAGTTCCCTCCCAGCTAGCCTGTATGGGTGTTTGGTGAATCATGATAATACTCTCCCAACATGGTAGACCTTGCACCTATTGGCCCCATACAGACAGGCCAAAATAAAGCTGCTTCGGGTCACTTTGGAGGTATGCTGTTTAAATAATGCATGCGTGCTAAGAGCCCGGAAGCCGCACCAAAGCCATGATCCAGTCCTAAGGACTGGTGCACAGCTTTGGTGCAGCTTCCGGACTCTTAGGACGCATGCATCATGTAAACAGCATACCTCCAAAGTGACCTGAAGCAGCTTTATTTTGGCCTGTCTGTATAGAGCCTTTATTTTGCTTTGTGCTTTGCATGCCATTCCTCAAGTTCAGCTCCAAGGGCAGCTTAGTGAGATTTGAAGAACAATGTTCATGCTGGATTTTTCTTCCCCTGTCCATTATCAGTCACATTCGCATTTTAGTTTAAATAAATTCTAGTGCCAGGTTCAAAAAGAGAAAAAGCATTGTGATGTAAAAGCATATTTGAAAGTGACACACTCAAATGCCCTGAGAATGCTGAAACAGTAATGAACAACAGTCGTCAAAAATAAAACAGTAGCTACATTTATATGAAACTTGAAGGGTGACACAAAAATAGTGTATTCATACTTACAACCTGAATAAAATCTACAGTAGATCATTTCTTGACATTGAAAAGACAAAATTGTCTTATAATGGCTACCAGGTGAACTAGCAGAAATATTTAATGACTGAAAGATCATCCTCCATGGCTAACAATATGACTATGGATTATTCTGTCTGGAAGATTCTGGAGCTGTTATCCAAAAAACAATACATTTCCCAATCTTTGGAAACAGCTGTGTATATGCAAGCACTTGAGATCATTAATTGCCTTATAGGGTCTATTTATGGCCACTTAAGTTCCATTTAATTCACTGGTGATTAGTTTATGTTAAGTGGGCAAAAAAAAAGTCGCTGCCACATTTCTCAAGATGGCATCCTTCAGATATATAGAACTACCATTCCCATGACATCCACTTAGCATGACCAATGAAGATGGGAGTTATAATCCAATACATCTAGAAGATGCCAGGATGGGGAAGGCCATATTACAGACCTTTCTTTGAAAACCTATTTCCGTTAAAGGTAACCAGTCTGGCATTTGGCCTTTTTTTTTTCCAGGGTGAGGAGAGGGTAAGTGAAGATAAGGTATCATAGATTGACAGTGTGAAGAGCTCAGAGGAGAATTTAGTGGCACACCTGGGGAAATGGGAGGAAGTAACCAATCTGTAAATGACCAGCTCTGAAACCCTCACGTCTCTGAATCACTGCCAAGATTGGCAGAACATTACTGTGAGGAAGACAGCACACTGTTTCAGCATAGCCCTCAGCTATCAGTAGATATCACTGAAGAAAAGGGCAGGATTAAAAATAGCACCATATAATAGAAGAAAGAAATATGACCTGAAACACACACACATAACCAAATACTTCTAGAGCCAAAGGGGTGAAATTGATTGTTTCACATGCAGTAGTTTTTAACACAACCTATTTGTTTCCTTACTTTGTTCTTTTTGAAGAATTTATGCTGCAGTGTATTATACTGTTACAGATCCATTGCAGATTATTATTTTGTAACTGCCAATGGGTTCAAAATGAATCATAGGGAGCTTTATTTTAATCCTGAGCATATAAAGATGATGACATGAAAGAGGTATTGTCTTTTAAAATAATGATGTGTGTGAATCACTGTGGAAGGACAAATTGTTGAAAAGCACATTTCTTGTGGTTATTTGTTGTACTTTCTTACTGGATAATAGACTTGGGGGGAATGGTGTGGGGGGGTGTTACCTATTTTTGTAAGTCATAGCATGAAGGATTCCATTTATTCATGTGGCATGGAAGAAAACAAACACCTTTGTATCTTAGATTTAATTTTAAAAATTAAACTGAATTTCTTACCTTTCTTTGTAGCACAGAAGAGTTTTCCATTCATTTAACTGAACTTCACTGTGAACTAGAAACCATGATAATCTAACACTGAGTACATGCTGTAGGGCTTCATGCATGTGTACTTGTTCCTAACATCCAAAATGACCCAGGAATCATTAAGAGGGGGTTTAAGATTGCAAAAATCTCTCTCTTCCTTCTGTCAAAATGCAGCATGCAACCTTTCAAAAAGATAGGTTCATTTTGCACTTTCTAACTATTTCAGGAATGTTACTGCAACAAGCTAAATACAATAAGGGCACCTCTATTTAGGAAATTGTCCCCACCCACTTGGCACACAAAATGAGAACAAACACTTTCTAATTTAAGCAAAAATTATAGATAATCTTCACTTTACTAGATGACACCACCAAGCTATTTTCAAATATGTATTGCTGAACACCTCGAAATACCCACATCCTATTTATCTTACACTTTTCTTAACTTTTCACAGCAATAAATTCCCTAAGAACTTTAATAATTAGAGCTCACTTACCTGGAAAGTATAAAATCGAGTTCCATTTGGGGGATGCACCTTAGAGGACCCAGAAACAGTGTTCATATCAGAGAAAATCATTTCTGCTCACAGACACAATACAATCCACAAGGAGCTACAGAAAGAAGCAGAGCAGAGCACTCTGCTTACAGACAAATCCTTCCATACATCGCATAGAGGTTACTGTATAAAATGACATCTGCCCCATCAGAGAGAAGAGTGACAGTATGTAAATCCTCCATGCCTACATTTGAGAGCTTAGTAGGAAAAGTCATCAGTCAACAACCTTTAGTCCAGAGTGTTCTTAGGGAAAATTAAAAATAAAATGCCAGGTGAATAAAAGCAAGACTTTGGCTCTTTTCCTCCCCCCCTTTTTTTTAAAAAAAAAAAAAAAAGGAAGAGCAAGAACAACCTACAGTGAAATGTAGCTGATGCAGAATCTGGCAATGGTTTGGACCCTGCCCATCTGTTCTCAGTGATAATCACCTCCCTCCTCTACAGACTAGCAGAGTGATTATGTTAAGCATCCCAGTTAACCGTTAACACACAGCTTAGTTGCAAGCAAGCAGGGAAAACGTAAGACAGGAGACCTCTTCTGACTAACCTGAATCACATCACTCTTAATACTCCAGGATGTGGATGACAAAAAGCAATTCTATTAACTTAATAGTTTATTGCTATACCATGTACTCCATAATCTGTAGATATATGTTTCTCTGTCCACTGATTGCACAATTCATTTTGTCTTCCATTTACAATTATTCTGTTTCTAAGAAAAGTTTGTATCTAAGGATAAAAAATCTGAGACGGAATTCTTGCCAAGACTTAAAATACCTTAAATGACTGCATATTTCTTAAATTAAAAAAAGCTTGGGAAACAATATTATTTACAAGGTTGACTTTGTTATACATTTGCTGTCCTCAAGTCTATTCATTTTCAGGACAATAGTACAATAGTGGAGAAATGAACTGGCAAAACAATAATGCATTATTTTTATTACCATTTGTCACCACTTTTGTTTCTGAAGGACAAATTCATATAAGAAAACATATCTCCTGAGCAAGTAGCTAACATTCATTTTGCTGCTTGTTCCCTGTCCTACAAACATCTGAATACATTTGGAGGTAACAAAAAAAAAAAATCACTTTCCTTGGTGCCTTGTAAAGAGCCAAAATGGTTTCATTTGCACTTAATTGAAAGGTGGTGCTTCAAGAAAAAATAAAAAAAGAAGCTTTCGGTAGGCATTTTAATTAGGGCTTATAATCACATATTTATAGAGGAATCCCTTCAGATTTGATTTTGAACAATCTCAAATTTTTTAGGATAAAAATAACATTATGTTTCATGAAAAAGATTCCCAGAGCAGTTTCCATATTCCCATGTGAACATAGATGCATTCTTGTGTAAATTTTTGTGCCAACTTCCACAGCTGTCAACATTTTGTTATGGAATATGTGTAAAGAAGGGAAATCCTCCAGGATACCACTCCTTCTCTAATGTTCAGATCCCAATCATTCAGGTCAGATATACACCATTAATCTCATCAACTATATTTCTTCCAAAGTACCTAGTATAGCTAAAATGGTTACATGAGAAACAGATTTTAGAGTCAGTTAAGTCTGGTGGCTAGGGAGCTGGTAATTCAAATCCATGCTCAACAAGTTAACATAACATAGGTGATGCAGATGGGAAGTCGCATGGAAGGGCCAGTCATGGGAGTATTTCACAGCTGGTTGATGATTGAGAGGTGAGAATCCATGCATTAGGAGACATCCATTTTAGTTCTGTTTTTTTAAAATCTACACATCTGACCTGTACTATTTGAGGATGATGGTAGGAGATAAAATACTAAAATTCTACTAGGAGCCAAAAAACTTGACCAATCAAGGCAGTTACCACATCAGGAAGAGGGCCAGGAGCAGAATGTGGCACTGACCATGAACTCCTAATATAAAAATAAGAATAAAGCTAAAGAAGAACACTAAACCAACCATCATTCCAAAATTCAGCCGGAGGAACTTCCCATAGAATTTAAAGAAAATGTAAAAAAAATAGGTTTATGCTATTAAGCCTAATTAACCTGGGGCCCAAAATTCTATTGATCAAAGCCAGGGACATTATGTGGGAAGAATGCAAAAATACACTATCTACAGACAAAATTAAGGAAAAGCCTCAGTGGATGACAGATGAAACTCTTCAAGCAGTTAAGGACAATCAAGAAATAGAGCAAGAACCCTGAATACAACTATTCAGTGACTTGTACAAAGAAATAAAGAGAACTTCTTAATCTATGCAGATAAATAGATTATGGTCCAAAACACATTGCAGAAATAATCCAGTCTGAGACCACTTCAACTGTCCTGGCTCAGTGCTAGGGAATCCTGGAAACTATAGTTTATTGTGGCACCAGATCTCTCTGACAAAGAAGGATAAATGTCTCACAAGATTACAGTTCCCAGAATTCCCCAGCAATGAGTCAGAGTAGTTGAAGTGGTCTCAAACTGGATTATTTCTGCAGTGTGTTTTGGACCTATGATAATAAAAGATGTAGAAAAAAAAGACCTCTTCCACATGATCTGAGAAATCAAAGGAAAAATTAAACAAAAGGTATGAATGGTTTTATGACCAGAAGGGAACACACTTCATGACCAAATACAAATAAAAAGATAATGGAAGCAATACATTGAAAAACTTTATAAAAGAGATGAAAGGATGACAGATTTATTCCACCATCTTCATGTGGAGATGAATCTGCAGTTTTAGAAAGTGAAGTGACAACATCACTCAAGGCACTTGGCAGAAACAAATCACCAAAAACAGATCACATACCAACAGAGCTGTTTCAAGCTTTGTAGATAGAATCCTTTCAAGTTCTAATGGGAAGCAAAAGAATGGCCTACAGATTCAAAAATTCAATATACATTCCAGTCCCCATGAAAAGGGACACAAGGTGTTTTAGCAATCACCACACTATTGCACTAATTTTCAATGCAAGCAAAGCAATGCTCAAGATTTTACAATATAGTCTTTTACCATATGTGGAGTGAAAAATGCTGGTTGTCCAAGCTGGATTCAGAAAATGACGAGGCACTAGGGATCATATTATCAACAGACATTAGATAATGGAAATCACCAAATATTTCTACAATAAAATCAGTCTCTGCTTTATAGATTATAACAAAGCCTTTCATTGTGTAGATCATGAAAAATGATGGGTTTCTTTTAAAGAAATTATTGGTGGGTTACAGACTGCCATAAAGGACGTTCTTAGGACGTCCCATTTTGAAAAAAGGGGTGTCTCTTCCAGACGCCCCTTACCCTATCATGGACAGAGTCCATGACAAATGGCGGCGTGCCATTTCCGTGCTCCTTCTCTGCAGCGTCCGGGAGCCGCGCCGTTTAAAGGCTGCAGTTCCCGGATGCTGCAAGCGGAGGCGGAGCCAGACCGCCGCTTCTCGGCGGTCTGTAACCCGCCATTAACTTGTACTCAAGAGAAGCAGCCATCATGAGGACAGAATATGGAGAACTGGTTTCTAATTGGCAAAGGGGTCAGGCAAGGCTACATTTGATCACCTTAACCATTTAACTCGTATGGTGAATGCATCATATGCAAAGCTGGACTCAGAAATGAGGCATGAAAATTGGAAGAAACAATATCAGCAATTTAAGACATGCAGATGAAACAATTCTACTATCAGAAAATAGCAAAGACATGGAATGGTTACTAAAGAAAGTCAAGCAAGAAAGTGCAAAGGAAGATTTATAGCTGAACGTTAAGATAATAATAATAATAATAATAATAATAATAATAATAATAATATTTATTTCTATACCGCTTTTCCACATTGATCAAAGCGGTGTACAAAACAAAAGAATACAACAATACAACAGTACAAAATAAAATTACAATATATACATAACGATAAAACTGTGTAAAAATTACAAATACAATTTAAAAAACTATTAAACTAAATCAAGGCTAGCTGAGCTGATGATCTATGATACAAAATACATATGGGGGGAACCACATAATATCAAAGCACGTGCCGGAAAGCTTGTTGAAAGAAAAAGGTCTTAAGTTTCTTTTTAAAGAGATCCAGGGAGGTGATGGAGCGGAGCTCATCGGGAAGGGTGTTCCAAATTTTGGGGGGCCGAAATAGAAAAGGCCCTTTGCAAGGTTGACGCATATTTCGCAGTCAGAACCCTCAACAGGTTCTTCCCAGCTGACCTGAGTGTGCGGGGCGGATTATATGGGGAGAGGCGGTCCTTCAAGTAACCTGGGCCCAAGCCATTTAGGGCTTTATAGGTAATTACCAACACCTTGTATTGAGCCCGGAAGCGAATAGGCAACCAATGGAGATCTTTTAAAATGGGTGTTATGTGGTCAGCCCTGGAACAACCAGCGACCAATCTCGCAGCCATATTCTGCACTAATTGAAGCTTCCAGGTTTGGTACAAGGGTTGCCCCATGTAGAGCGCATTACAGAAATCCAATCGAGAGGTTACCAGAACATGTACCACAGTTTCAAGGTCCCCCGGCCCAGGTAGGGTCGCAGCTGGCGTATCAGCCGAACCTGATAACAGGCGCCTCTGACCGTCACATCCACTTGAGATGTCAATTGGAGTGACGAGTCCAGAAGCACCCTCAAGCTGCAAATAGAGTCCTTCAGAGGAGCGTGACCCCATTTAGGACAGGTGGAAAAATTTTGCTACCCGGGCCCGGGGAGCCTATCACTAGTACTTCTGTTTTCTCTGGATTCAGACTGAGTTTGTTTGCCCTCATCCAGCCCATTACCGACTCCAAGTAGGCATTTAGAGGAGAGATGCCATCCCTAGTCACTGCATCAGTCAGAGACACAGAGAAGCATATCTGGGTGTCATCAGCATATTGATAACACCGCGCCCCATGTCTCCGGATGATCTCTCCCAGCGGTTTCATGTAAATGTTAAATAGCATGGGGAACAAAATAGCTCCTTGAGGGACGCCAGATGTAAGTTCCTCTTATCAGAGCAAAAGTCCCCCAGCTGCACCATCTGGAATCTACCCGAGAGATAGAAATGGAACCACTGGAGCGCAGTGCCCCCGATACCTAACTCCCTCAGGCGTTCCTGAAGGATACCATGGTCGATGGTATCAAAAGCCGCCGAGATGTCCAAAAGCACTAACAGGGACACGCTTCCCCTGTCCATGTCCAGACAGAGATCATCGACTAAGGCGACCATGGCAGTCTCAACTCCATAGCTCGCCCGAAAGGCAGTTTGAAATGGGTCCAGAAAATCCGTTTCATCCAAGATCGCTTGGAGTTGGAAGGCAACCGCTCTCTCAATCACCTTCCCCAAAAAAGGCAGCAGCAACACAGGTCAATAGTTATTTTGTATCAGGGGGTCTAAGGAGGGCTTTTTTAGCAGAGCTCTAAGTACTGCTAATTTCAAGCTGAATGGAAATCACCCCTCACTAAAGGATGAATTAATTATGCGGCACAGCATAGATGTTACCGCAGTTTCCCCCTGAGCCGTCAACCATGAAGGGCAGGGATCGAAAGAGCATGTCGTCTTCCTAACACTTCCAAGAATCTTGTCCACTTCCTCGGTATTCATAAACTCAAAGTGATCCAGTTTAATAGAGTCCACGGAAGCTCTGGATACCTCTCTTATAGACTCTGAAGAAATACTGGCGTCGAGATCAGCCCTTATCCGAGAAATTTTATCCACAAAGAAGTTGTTAAATTCGTCACAGCAGGCTTTTGATGGTTCTAAAATGGGGTTCAGGGAGGGGGCAGTTGTGTTAGCTCCCTCAATACCCTGAACAGTTCTGCTGGACGCGACTCTGCGGAGGCAATACGTGCAGCATAAAATGAATGCTTTGCTGCACTTATTGCCACTCTGTAAGCCTTCAAAAGAGACTCATAACAAAGATAACAAAGATAATGACCACTGATTGTTTACATAGCTTTAACCCAGATGATGAAGATATTGACTGGGCATTCTGGCTGTGGCTGACAGGACGTGAAGGTCAACTACATTTGAAAAGTCACAGGTTGCCCACCGTGGCTCTGTGTTGGGCCCATAGGCTTCAATGTACACAAGGGGCTGGATTTACCTAATGTCTGAAGACATCTAGGAACTAAACTATTTAGTGGGGGGGGGTGCTATATGGTACAAATATTACCTTTCTTTATTTTCCAGTTACATAAATCTGCAATTATCCATTAGATAAATTCAACCTCACTGTGTTTATATCTGATCATACAGCTCTCTAAAGAGTTTATTGCATGGCTTAAAAACTTGATTTACCTCTGCCACACTGAAGTCTCTTTTGGGTTTAAGTCAGATATTATCACATGCAAAATGGCACCACCTGGCTGAATCCTGGCTAACTTCCTGCTAGAAGCTGCACTCAGCTGGCCAATTTGCAAAGCTGGGAGCTTCTCAGTTTTGAAAAGAGGATGGCTGAGCAAGGCTTCTACCCAGGGCCAGCTCATCCATATACGCAAACTAGGCAGTCACCTAGCGTGGCAAAATTTAGGGGTGGCACGGTGGCTTTGTTTTGTATATTTTTTGCATAATTAAACAATATTAAAGTGAAAACTCATTACAGCAAGTGTTGTAAAAGCAAGCTACAGTATGGTTTCTTTGTACAATAGCCAAAACATAAATGTGTGCCCCCCCTGTGTCTGTGGTACAGTTTTTAATTGGCTTTGTGACTAATTCTCAGTACTATGATGAGAGATTGGAACCTAAGTTTTATGTGATGTTTAACTTTAACAAATGAAACAGCAGAAATCAAGGGGTGAAAATAATTATGAGGGGCGGCAGGGGGGTGCCAAAATATTTCTCACCTAGAGTGGCCAAATACCTAGAGCTGGGCTTGTTTCTAGCCAGAAGTTAGCCGGGATTCAGCCGGGCGGTGGCATTTTGTGTGTGATAATACCTGACTTAATCCTGAAAGGGACTTCAATGTGGAAGGGGTAAATCTGGTTTTTTAAGCCATGCGATAAACTCCTATGAAATGAAATGAAGCCATTTTTAAGGTACAGGGAAATAGAGGAAAAGACATAAATAATGCTCCTGTTGCATTGGATTCTTAACACACATAAAGTAATTTGAATTGAGTTCAAACATAGTTTACATGAATTAATGCATGTACTATGTAATATCAAGATACTGATAACTTCAGTATTCATACTGAAGATAATATTTCTTATAATTTTATTTTAGCATTTCCAAATTAGCATCATATTGGGACATTTAACAAGAATACAATTTAAAACATAGAGTCCAAAAATGTACAATGTGTTTTACATTATATGTCAAAATATGAAGACCCAGATATTCTTGATGAAAATGTGGGAAAGAAGGATCAAACATATAAGGTGTCACAAAATGTTTTGTTTGGAAAACAGTCACTATTATCTGTTAAATGATGAATAGGAAATTCCATGGCCAAAACAAAGGACCTTAAATTGCCTTTCTGAGCTTTCATTTTTACTGTATAAAAAAATACGAGAGACACAATGCTCTGTTTTCACATACTGATCACATCATTGTGCCACAAAGTCAACAAATTTAGAAAAATGCATTCAGAACTTTGTGATGGATACACATAGGTGCAGAAGAATATCCAGATACTGATGCTCTCTCAAGAGCATAGGTTATTTGATTTCCCAAACCAAAGTCATATATATGGCAGAGCAAATCAAATCCAACCCTTCTAAGTCACTTCAAGATATCACAGTTTCAAAGGGAAGATAAGATAAAAAAGAAAAAATGTTTTGACTCATCATCAGGAAGACTATGAAACACAGCCTCCAGTCGCACAAAATATGATATACAGATGCAGTCTCTAGGTCATGTGTGAGCTTTACCTTGGAAAAGTCTTCTTAGGACAGTGGATTTGGAGAGAGGGTCTAAAACCCAGCTAGGAGTACAATACCTAGCTTCTCAGTAGGCATGCTAAGATTGCTCAATATGAAAAAGTAAACATTCAGTCAACACAGTGCTTCTTTAGGGCTGTCTCTTCCCAGTATTAGCATATAAATGACCATTGGTCATTTGCTACCCTATGTGTTGCGAGAGAGAGAGAGAGAGAGAGAGAGAGAAGCATTCCTGATGCTCATTCTAGCTGGTTTCTGATTTAAGTCTTGTTGTAGACTTTGTAGAAGTGTGTATGACTTGTCATGTTGAATTACATAGTTTTTATATCTATTTGTAATTTTAGGGTCAGGAGGGAGGGTTAGGAATGTAGGGGATTTTATTGTTGTTTTTGCTATGGTTATATTGACTGTTGTTACCCTCCTCGATAGGGAGAGGCAGGATAATAATAATAATAATAATAATAATAATAATAATAATAGATATTTAAAAAAAAGAAATGGGTTCTCATCCTTATTTTAATCACTTGCATTCTACATGTCTTAATTCCAGTATCTTCAAAATTTTCATACTTTCTAGTGATTTGATATTCTGTACAAGTTGAATTTCCCTTTATCTGAAATTCCGAAATCCAGAACATTACAAAATTCTTTGTTGTTGTTGTTGCTGAGATAGTGACACTTTTGCTTTTTGATAATTCAGTGTACATAAATTTTGTTTCATGCACAAAATTATTTAAAATATTATGTATAAAATTATCTTTAGGCCATGTGTATGAGGCATATATGAAACATAATTTTTTTTTTGTTTAGATTTCAGTCCAGTCTACAAGATAACTCATTAAGTATATGTAAATATTAAAAAAAAAATCTCAAAATCCCAAACACTTCTGGTCCCAAGCATTCTGCTTAAGCATTTCTAATCCATATTGTCCATGTTCTCTGTTACATCATATAGAAAAGGAGAACTGAGATACATTCTTCAAGTTGTATTTTTGACATTCTATGCTTCATTTTAACATTGTAGAATGTCAGTTTCTATCTTTCTGTGTGTCATTATTTCAAACCATAGTTTGTTCTTTTCCATTTCAGGGTCAGTTTGTAAAATTAAATAGTCCACCTAAAAATTTGTATGCATTTTTGTATAAATTTCTGCAAATACATTTCCTTTTGTTAGCAGTTTTCTCTTATATAAAATGTGTATTTTGTATGTTTGTATTGATAGCGATATTTCATTTAGCACTTTCCCCAATACATGCAGTTTTATACATTGTTCAGAGAAGTGTATCATAAATTCCTGGGAACTGCAAGTACTAAAGGAAAATGGCATTCCAGTTCATACACTGATGGAGGAAGCATAAATTTCATAACTGAAATAAAAAACTAAGCAAAATTCTCTTTTGATCTTGTCCCCCCCCCCCCCCTTTATTTTCATTTTTGGCTTTCATTCTTGCAAACTCAACCAATAGTGAGATAACTCACAAAGTTAGAATGATTCTAATTTTAAATATTACCACAATATTTATGACTATGTGCATATGACATAATTACCAGTGTGGTGTAGTGGCTTAATCATTGGACTATGACTCTGGAGACCAGGATTCAAATACCAGCTCACCCATGAAACCCACTGATCTTGGGCAAGTCATACTCTCCGAGTGTTGGAGGATGGCAACTGCAACCTCCCTGTGAAGAAACATGCAGAAACAACCCCATGATAGGGTCTTGCCAAGAAAGCTCCATGATAGCTTTAGGGTCGCCATACGACAGAAATGATTTGAAGGCACACAACAATAACAAATGTGTGGCATAGTGGTTTGGGTATTGAACTATGACTCTGAAGACCAGTATTTGATTCTCAGCTTGGCCATGAAATCCACTGGGTGACCTTGGGCATGCCACACTCTTTCAGCATCAGAGGAAGGCAAAGGCAAACCTCATCTGAACAAACCTTGCCAAGAAAATCCCTAAGTGTGAAACGATTTGAAGGAATAAAACAATGAAGGGTATGTGACTGAAGAATCAGGACACTACTAATAGTCACATAAAAACAGTGAAATTTTTGAGAACAGACAAAAGTTTATATTTTTGAGTATATAAAAAGGAAAGATTACAAATTTAGTTGTAGATTCCCTCTTTTAATTGCTTTCACAATAAGTCTATATTTTTGCTGTTCATCTGCTTTGCACGAAATGAGGTCTCTGTGGCATTAATTTATAAATATTTTCATCCCATCATTGTATTACAATGCTTTTAACAATTTATAATTTCTTTTAAAATATACCATAAAACAGATTCATAAAGATGACCAATAAAACTGAAGTAGAGCAGCCAAATAATGGAAAGAAAGAATTCAATAAAAAGAATTGCAACAGTCACTGAAATAAAGTAATCTTTATAGCCCTGTACACAAGGTGGAGCAAATAGATTAACTACCAGACCAGAACTGTGCTCTGCTCCCCAGGATTTTTTTTTTAAAAAAATTAAATGTATTTTTTATTTGAGATGTAACAGAAAATAACAGTCTCCATTTAAAGAATCCGCCACTGTTCTTACAGCAGTGATAGAACACAAAGCAATGCATTTAAAGTTGATCTATTAATATTCAGGTATTTTCACATAGGAAGAGATTCTCCTTAAGGGAACTAAGGCCTGAAACAGGCCAAAAGTGCCTGTTCCAGCCCTTGTTGGAGGCATGACATTTACACAACACACACCCTAAATGCTGCCACATCTTTTTGGAAGAACTGGGCCAAAAAGAGCAGGTAAAACACCGCTCCTTTTGCCAGCACAATTCAAAAAGGCAGAAGCCTGGATCAGGGTCAGGCATATGTAGTTGCTGTTGCCCCAGCACAATCGGCACCAGTGCAGTTGAACTAATTTTCTATCAAGTTATTTAAAACAAGGATAGTACTGTACAGATCTGTCAGTGTTGCCAAACTGCAACTGTCCTCAGTCTTAACCAGCAATGTCAATAAACAGGAATACTGGGAGTTTTAGTCCAAGAAATCAGAAGAGCCAAATGATTCCTATCCTTGTTTTAAAAGGTAGTCATTTAGGTTAACCACTAGGTCACATCTGATTAATTGTTCCCTTGAATGTTGATCAGGCAATTATTCAAACTAGATTCTGTGTGTCAACTACAGTGGGCCCTTGGTATCTGCAGGAGTTTGATTCCAGGACTCCCTGTGGATACCAAAATCCGTGGATGCTCACGTCTCATTACATATAATGGCATAGTGGAATGGTGTCTCTTATATAAAATGGCAAAATGGAGGTTTGCTTTTTGGAATTTATTTACTTATTTAATATTTTCAAGTTGTGGAACATATAACTTTATATCAGACATTTCTAAATGTCAATTTATTTCTATAGCATAGAGCAATGTATCTCTGTTAAATGGAATATGCAGCAAAATAATATTTCCTTAGACACTGATGATAAAGGGTTGAGTAGCTATGGTCTTCTGAAGGAAGAAATGCCACCATACCAGTGCACAAGAACATTATTGGTACTTTACCAGAAAAAAGAGCAAACCTGAAGAGTGCAAAGATATATATCATACTAGGAAGCCATCAAATATGGCAGTCTATTTTCACATTGCTTTCTTCCCCTTGAATGATCAAAATGACCCATTCTTTCTCTACGAGACACAAAATAACCAATAATCTGTAAACTATAAAACAAAATCTAATTTTCTAGCTTTGAGGACAGAAATTTCAAAACATGATCTACACAAAAAAGCTTTTTACCTGTTCAGGGGGAAATTAATAGCTGGGTGCTCTTTCTTAACCCCATAAAAGACAAATAATGGGACATCATTTTTGTTAAAAAAAATGCTTTGATTCCTGCTGTGATTTGTCTGTATAAGATAGAAGGAACACATTTTCCTTACAGTGTTTACAATGCAACAGGATGAAATGTTATTATCCACTAACCATGCTGTACAGAAAACTATTGTCCAAATAAATAAGAGGCAAAGTGAAAATTCTTGAATACTCAGACCAGCAAGGCAAAAGATGATTCAATTCAATTTCTTACTAGATATGGAGCAAAAATGAACACAGATCAATACCCACCAAAGGACTCTTGATCCTTATAATGATTAATGTAACAATAGAAATAGTTAGTGACAAAAAGAATGATCTTTTGCTCTGCGACTCCTGATGGTCCTGTCCTTCTCTGCTACTGCTGTCCTGCTCCTTTAACATAATCTCAAGAATGGGATTGCAGTTGATGGTATTCCCTACAGAGATGGGCAACACACAGCCTGTAGTTCTCATCTGTGAAATTTAGTAACATTGTGGCATTAAAGCTGCCTTTTGTTTAAATTTGGTATCACAGTTCAGCAGTGAAACAGGAGCAATGAAATTTTGATTTAAAACAAGTTGCTCCAGACGAACACACTGTGGAGTTGTCCACACAGGCCAAATGGCCTGGTTCCTTCTAGCTTCATGCTGCCTAGTGCCAACAACCCCAGGCCTGATCCTGCCTGTTCATATGGAGATCCAGATGATCCAGCCTGGCACTGGAAAAAGAGCTTTTACCCCTGGATAATTTAGCCCTGGTTTACACCACCACCACTACTCCTTAAATTGCTTGTGGTTGATCCATCTGAGAAGCCCCCAAATTGCCCCATTTGACACAAAAATGGGGCACCTGGCCATGTGGGTGCAGCCAGGAGGCCTGTTTCCATGGCAGATGGGGTGATTGTGGGGAGTGGGGGAGGTTCTCAGATCGATCAATTGCGAGAAAAGTAAGGAGCAGTGTGCCAATCCCAGGTCCACATGGTGTGAACACCTTCCCATCCCTGTGCTGACCCAGGGACTAATCCTGCTTGGGCCTTAAGCTGTTAAACCAATTAATGCTCCCATATTGTTTTAGTTTTAAAACAAGATGCATACTGTCTTTGCAGATTGTTTTTACCACCACCACCAATGTGCCACTAAATTTTCCTTCCCTCCCACAGATGGAGATTGCCTGTCCCTACCACAGAACTTCCTAGAGTGCAGGTAATTCATCTGATCTTCTCTAGTCTCTTAACTTTAGCATCCTTATTTATCTAAAGTCACACCATCTCCTACCAAAGCTGCTATATACCCTTGTGAGCATCTGTGGCTGGCATCTTCAAAGAAAGCTTCAGCTTCTCTGAAGATGCCTGCCACAGATGCTGATGAAACACCAGGAATAAACTCTTCAAGAACATGGCCACATAGCCCGAAAAAAAAAAAAACTATAGTCTTCTTAATATTTATATCCCCAGTAGGAAAAAAGGTCATCCAAAAACTTGAAGAAAAGGATAATAGCTTTGAGTTTCTATCCTTTGGGTCTTTGGGAATTTCCCCCTCAAATGCGCATGGCTTTGCCTGCACATGAAACATGTTTTGACAGCAGAGAATATGCTACAAAAGTGGTACTTTTACACAGGTGTTAGCGCAATTGGAACCCTCATCTTTTGATATCAGAACTGGAATAAAATGCTGGCTAAATGGCCCTTCTATGACCCTGAGGTGGATGCCATTACTAGGATTACTACTACTACTACTACTACTACTACAAATGAATAAATAAATAAATAAATAAATTATTTATAGCCCACCCAATCACTAGGAATCCAGGTAGGTTACAACAATAAAAATGTATTAGAAATACAATACAATACTAATTGATCCCTTCCAACCCCTCCTCCCCAATATTAAAACTACAATTAAACAATCAAAGTTCAGCAATTTTGCTTATAAAGTCATTGAAAAATCATTTTGTTTGCCTTTTTAGCTTCTCAAAATGAATCATAGTGTAATTTCTTTTTTAAAAAATTAAAACGAAAACAAGTTAAAAAGCCAAAGTTTACATTTGACTGAAAAATGGTAACTAACAGTATCCAGTGCATTTTGATTTCGTAACAGAACCCAAAAACTTTGTAGTAATATGGTTTTCTGAAACATTAATATTAATCTGTACTGTCTACAGAAGATGCAGGAGGGGGGAAAACTAGCATATTTTCAGATGGCTACTGATTTACAATTTACAACCTATGTGTTAATTTTTTTTTAAAAAAAAAGCAGCATTTTACTCACTTAAAAGATGATGGCTCATTCAAAAGATGTTCATCGTCAAGTGTTCAGATGTAAATCATGATTACTTAAAATGTAGGAGTATGTGCAGATTAACTAATGTTCCCTAACAGTTGTCACACAATACATTTCCTTTTGCCCACATAAGAATTACAAATGACACATTTGTACCACAGTTGTTACTCAACGTGAAATGAAGACAGACAAGTTCAGATCTTTCACTTTAATGTTTCTTCCTCATAAATAAATAGAGGCAACTTTTCATACTATTAGTACATATTGCTATGCTGTTTATGAGTCTGAATTAACATCTCAGCTATTCCTCAGCCAGTGCAAAAATAGAATTTTGTACACATTCTGCGTGTACAAATGTCAGATGTCACTAGCCAAGTTCAAATGTGGGACTCACCACCAATGGCATGCACCACTTACAAAGGGGAGCCAGAAGAGATACTGCAGCCTTCTAGGCAATATTTTTCTGTGAAGGCCTCTTCTTCCTTCAGAGCCACATACCAGTGCTGGTCCAAGACTCAGTTCAGTAGATGATGAGGTTACAGTCAAAAATAGGAAAGGTCATTCCCCCCCCCCCCCCACGCACTTTTCTTATTCTCTTTGTCTTCTTATCACATTTGTTTTTCCCTCTCTGATGGGAAAACATTTTTTTGCCTATCCATTATAATAGAAGGCAGATTTGTCCCAATGCCAGTAAAGGATTAACATCACAAAGATGAACTTGCCCAATTGGTTCTGATCAATCCCTATGGTGTTTTGACCAATATTTATTTATTTTCTTTGTTTTGTGTTTCTCAGAGGAGATGAATGTGGTAGATCAGCAGCAATATCTGATGTGATACCTAGGAGAGCAAGGCTTGGATGCTTGACTAGTTCTCAAGTTAGCTAGTCATGTTTAGCTGGTCATCAAGTATCAGCCTACTGCTTTGCTTTCTTCTTTGGGAGCCTATGGCCTTCAGATTCTAGCAAATGTATTCTTCTATAAACTATGGTAATATGTAACTAAGGATCCTTGTGAATTTGTTCTGGTTGCTTATAATAACTAGGAACAGCTTGTAAATGCCTTCTTTCCTTTCTCTGTTAATAAAACCCTATTTTGTTTGAGTTCTATTAGTAGTCCCAACTACAGACATCTCACCGCCTGTCAAATGATCTGCTCAGACCCATGTTCCCCCTGAGACTAGCCACCTGGCATGTGTTTTCTCTCTCTTTCTACTGACTTCCACCTTTCCTACCACCATTGTCTTTTCTAACGAGCCATGCCTTGTCATGATGTGACCAAACTACAACGGCTTCAACTTAGTCATTGTGGCTTCTAGGCTTGATCTGTCTTAGAACCCATTTGTTTGTCTTCTTGACTGTCCAGTATTCTCAGTTCTTTTCTCATCGCAGTCCTTTTCACAATTTTTTGTCCTATCAGCTTTCTTCACTGTCCAGCAATCACATCCATAAATAGTTATGGGGAATACAATGACTTGGATGTTCCTCATTTTGGTGTTAAGAGTTACTGTATGTCTTAACACTTTATGATCTTGTCCAGTTCTTTCATATATGCCCTTCCCAATCCTAGTCTTCTGATTTCTTGACTGATGCTGTCATGGGCCAGGGGCAGCAGGACGGGGAGCTGGAGGAAGAGTCTGATGAGGAGGCTGAAGAAGGGACCCAGGCAGGTCTTCCAGGCAGGGGACAACCTGCAGATCTCCCTGTTGCAGAGCAGCCTCAGCCAGCAGGACAAGGACATGACTCACCTGCTGATGAGGCACAGCTGGAGTCTTAAGTCCTCAATCAAGGAGGAGGGACAAAAGAATACAACAAAAGGTAGAGTAAAGAAGCTCAACCAAGCTGTGGGTCCTGCAGCAACAAACAAGCTCTGATTAGGACCAGCTGGTATCAGGCCATTTAAGAGCTGGATTTGCTTAAGGTGAGTGCTAGAAGCAACTCCTTTGTTTCCTGGCCTGAATTCCTGTTCATGATACCTGTTTCCATACTCCCGTATTTCATACTTTGGACTTCCTGCCTTCTTTGAGCCTTGGACCGAGTTGACCTTGATTCTTGTTGACTCCTTTGACTCAGATTGCTTGACCAACACTAAATGAAAGCATTGGGTTAGGACAATGCTTGGAAACATTAACCAATATGGTCATGGTGACTGAGGGATTCTGGGAGCTGCAGTCCAAAAAAGTTACAATTTCCATAGCTCTAGCAGGGAGAATAGATTTTGTTCATCTCATAATGTCCTCTAATGGGTTGAAGGTTTCCAAGTTGTGTGGAATTTTCTTTTCCATCATGCTCCCATTTTCCAAATTTCACTGTCATTGGTCAGCATAGTGAACAGATGTTTGCTACAAAATACACATCTAACCTGCAATATTCCAACTATTGAATTAATGTGCATTCATTTCCTAAATATTTTTTTCTTTTTCTCCCTCATTGTTAAATAACATAAATATTTCAATGGCCGTGAAAGGAGTGGATCATATCCAACAAACAGAACACTAGGAAGAAGCAGTGATTAATGAGTCGGCAATTTAAATAAAATCTGTGATATTAATATAAGTTTGTAATGACTCACCCCCACCCCCTGATTAATCCATGACAAATTCACTTGCTTTAGTCAGAACACGCAAAGTGAACAGATGAATTTGAGTTTAGATTAATTAGTTCTTCTCTTGGCTAAAATATAGTACAGTTATGTTGATCAGCTAAATTAATATACTTTTTAACCTGAAAACTGTTTGGCTCCTCCCTCTAAAACTGATGTAATTTTCTAAAATGCATATAGTTTCAATATGTTTTAACACAATAGTAAATATATTTATAATTTTCTAGTGAAACATTTTAACTGTACCTACCAGGCTACTGGTGGGTACAATTTATAATAAGCAACTGAGATCACCCATAACTGAGAATTTATGGAGACTGAAACTGAGAGAGAGAGAGAGAGAGATGACTTATTTCTAAGTCAGATATAGGAAGCATGAGGCCCTCTAGATATGGACTACAAGTCCCAGAAGCACTAGTCAACCCAGCCAATAGTTAGGATTGCTAACAATCAGTCTTATAACATTCAAAGGGGCCATATAATTCTCAGCCCTGTTCTAATCATGGATAAAAAAGATCAGATTGCAAGCTGTGCACTTGTCCATAATTGAGTTGTTCAAAATTGCCATCTGCAAGCCACATTAAAGATAGAACGAATTACTTTTGAGTAAACTTGTAAAATAATTGTGTTGCAAATCCTGCTGAAGTCAGTTGGAATGTTTAGCAGTCTGAAACTTCCAAGTGGTCTAAGCAGGGCATTGAGTTGATGCCTTTTCTACATAAAAAGTGATTTGTATTTCTTTAATGAGGAAAATCTCTCGCGATACAGGCAGTGGTGCGACCAAGCCAATGGCAGGCATGACCAGAGGCAAAAGTGGATAGGGCACCCATTATCTCTTTCTGCTCTTCTGCTCACTTTCCATTACCTCTTTCTTGCTGACATGAAAGAGAAAGTTTATTCTTTCCAGAGACATAAAGTGATCACTTGGAGGCAGTGGTGTCACTAGGGTTGCTGTCACCTGCTGCAGTAACTCATGGTGTCATCCCCCATTGGACTCCTCCTATATCACACCATACAGAATCCTTAGTAATGTTTTTGTATTCATGTTACTAATAAATCGTAATTCTTGTGTATCTCTGAATATAATGGTTGAGTATTTATAGAATCAACTTGCCACTTTCATTGTGGTTTCTCTTAATACAAAATTGTGCTTTGCTGGACTTGCTGTCAAATGTGCAAAGGAAGTAAATCCTGTTCTGCTATAATTTGTGGGTAGAGAACCTATGATTCATTCCCTAGAAGGTCAATTAAAATGTGCACCTCTTGGATTTTAAAAGTAAAAATCTCCAGCCCTAATACCCCTATTAAATAATATTTAAAGCTACCAATTCTAAGACTGTAGGCTTGTTTTAAAAAAGACATTAGATGACAAGCAGCAGTTTACTGTTAAATACTGACTGCTCTTCCAAAGTCAGTGTACTTTTCTTTAACTATATGCACATTAGGCTGAAAACAGCTCATTTTCTAATCTCCCTAAAACAGCTGTTAATGTGCATCTTAAAATATATGGTATATTTTTATGCTTGTTCTAGCAGGTTTTCAAGATCTATTTATATCTTATAACACTTAACATAATTTGACACAAAATGGTTGAAACCAAAAAGTAGATGCGTGGGCATCTATGCTGTAACAGACAGTGCCCATTTTGTATGCAAAATGCAGGATTTACACACATAAACTTCTCTTTATCTTAATTGGACTCACCCATTAACATTTTAATTAAAACTAGATCCCTTCTTTGGTAATTGTATTAATATTGAATTTTTTATTCAATCAGTGCGAGCACAAGTACCAACACAGGTATATGTGTGCCAGATGACACACTCAAAGTAAGGTCCTGAATATCACTCAGGCATTTCAAACGTGTGCAGGCATGCAATTTGTTTTTACTCTGTTCCCCAAAAGGAAAGACTGCATTTTAAATGTCCTGTGGTGATCCTGTTTTATAGTCTGCAGAAGATGATTTTCCCCCTCTTTGCTTTCAATGGCTTTTCCAGACTGCAAAAAAATCACCACCATCTATTTAAAATAATGTCTGTCCTTTGGCAAATAAATTTCATAATTACATGCATACATTTTGGGTTGGAAGAGAGATAGGAAATGTGCGGTTGCCTCAATCCTATTGGATTGTATCCTTTATCAGTGGCTGAGCCTGTGTGATGTAGTGGTTTGAGTGTTGGACCAGTGTTCCAAACTCCTGCTCAGCCATGGTAGCCCATTGGTTGGCCTTGGCTAAGTCACTCTCTCAGATTCAGACCCACCTTGAACAAATCTTGTCAAGAAAACTCCCTGGTAATTTTGTTTTAGGGTCACTATAAGTTGGAAATGACTTAAAGGCACACAACAACAAATACTGGTTAGGACAAGGCTCAAATACCCTAAAGACATCAGATTCCATCGGATCTTGGAAACTAAACAAGGTCACTTCTGGTTAGTACTTGGATGGGAAACCACTACTGAATACCAGTTACTGAAGGCTATATTTTGGAGGAACGAGCTGAAAAAACCAACTCTGAGAATTCCTTGCCTAAGAAAACACTATGAAATTTATGTGGTCACTATAAGTTGATAGGCAACTTCAAGATACATATGCATACACTCTGATTAGGACTGGTAGAAGTTATGACCCAACAGTATCTGCAAGACTGTCATCATCCCTAATCTGTATGTTTTTATGTGCCTTCAAGTCAGCTGTCAATTTATGGTGACCCTCATTTCATAGGATTTTATTAGGTAAGGAATATTCAAAGGTAGTTTTGTTAGTTTCTTCCTTTGAATTATGGCCTAAAACACCTATTATAGGCCCCATACAGACAGGCTAAAATAAAGCTGCTTCAGGTCACTTTGGAGGTATGTTGTTTAAATGATGCATGCGTACTAAGAGTCCGGAAGTTGCGCCAAAGCTGCACTCCAGTCTTTAGGACTGGATTGTGGCTTTGATGTGGCTTCTGGACTCTTAGAACACATGCATAGTTTAATCAGCATACCTCCAAAGTGACCCGAAGCAGCTTCATTTTGGTCTGTCTGTATGGGGCCATACTGGGGGGAAATAAAGTACAAAATGTTGGATATTTCCAGGTGTGTCACTAGCCATACCTTGGCTTTGTTTTAAAAAATAATCAGCATCATGTCAATTGATTATCTCAAGGTTCCATTATTCTGTGTAAGAAGAGATGTACAGAATGACTGTTTTATTTCTTTTTCTATTTTTGCATATTTGCTTTGAGGGTTTTTTTTAGAAAAAGGAATCTAACAAATTATAGTAGTAGCTATTGTAATAATAAAGTTTGCTCATTTTATAGCACATTATGACATTGGCTTTTACACAATTAAGAAGGATTATGTAAATACAGACCCTGAAGTTCTGATATTGAATTTTAATTGTCATTTTCATGAGTGATTTCCATACCTCCTATTATTCCTCTGTATTAGAGGTGAAGACCCTTTGGCTTTCACAATGTTATTAGACTTCAATTCCCATAATTCATCACCAATGGCAACATGACTGGGCTTTGAAATCAGAAAATTTTTGGAGGACCACAGCCTCCCTACTTTATCAGTGGTTTCCAAACTTTGGTTCTCCCGATGTTTTGGAACCACAGATTCCAGAATTCCTGATGGCTGGCCAAGCTGACTGGCACTTCTGGGAAATAAAAGTGTGAACATCTGGAGAACCAAAGTTTGGAGACTAGTGCTCTATATAAACATAAATTGAATGTAATTAAGGACAAGACAAACAGCTAAACAACTTGTTAACACACATGAAGTTACACATTCATACTCATCATAACTTTTATGTGGCTAGGACAGGGTGGTAATTAATTGCATTAACATTAGTCTCTCCATTTTTATTGTCGTTTGTAGTGTTATTTCAGTTGGGTTTTACAAGAAATTACTAACTTTGGGGGATACACACACACACACACACACACACACACACTTGACCTGGGCATTTATAAATATACTCATTTGAACAAATCTTTCCAAGGAGTGCCATCCAGTGGCAAATGTGAAAGTAGCACTTCTCCTCAGCTATGTTTTATACACATATGTTGCCTTTGACAAACTGAGAGGATTCTGAATCCCAAGCAAACATGAACTGGTTGTAAACTACACAGAGGTTTATTTAGATTACTAGGTTTTATATTATGTTTTCTATTCAACATTTGCTTTTCACTTCTATAGCCATCATTTTATCTTTTAAAAATGAAGAAGAGAAGCAATATAAAAAGGGCAATGGAGTTAATCTCTTCTGAAATGGCTACTGTATTTCCATATTTCATATATCGCTAAATACCCAATGTTATGATTATCCATTTCTGTGTTGTGGGCTTCTCACTCAACCAAACATTTCCTCTTCATCCATTTCCCCTTTTATTCCATACACTGCTGTATTTTGTTCCATACACTTCCTCCCTGACATTTGCTGATTGCTGAAATTGAAGCCCACTTTATTAATAATAAAACCAATGATCAGGGAAACGGTACTGGTGGCTAGTACTGGTGCACACAAACTCAGAGCCTTGACCTATTTATTTGTAATTTCTGTGGGCAAATTCCCACTGAGGAGGACTACAATGTCTCGAGATTGCAAGCACTTATGTGAAAAAGTGACAAGGAAATAGCCAGTTGTAGAGTGGGATAAACGTGAAATGGGAAAGAGAAAATAACAAATAAAAAATGTGAGAAACTTCCAAAGGCCTGGTTTAGCAGAAACATTATGGCATCTCTTAAGTTTATACACAGGTCTGCTGGGTGGTTAATTGTCTCAGAAATGTTATAGGAATACAGTGGGCCCTTGGTATCCACTGGGGTTTGGTTCCAGCATTCCCTATGGATAACAAAATCCGTGGATGCTCAGTGGCACCGTAAAATTGTGCCTCTTATATAAAATGACAAAATCCAGGTTTGCTTATTGGAATTTATGTAATTAGGGGAATATTTTCAAGCCATGGATGCTTGAATCCATTGATAAAAAAATCAGTGGATACGGAGGGCCAACTATACATCCTGCTTTCAGGAAAAATAGGTCTGTTGAAGGTAGAATATTTTCTTGAAGAAATTTAGGAGGTTATAGATGGATATGCAAGTGGCTACAATTTGACTTATGATGACTTTTTGGCACAACAGTTCAAAAAGGATGTTGACAAACTGGAGCATGTCCGGAGGAGGGTGACCAAAATGGTGAAGGGTCTGGAAACCATGCCCTGTGAAGAGAGACTTAGGGAACTGGATATGTTTAGCCTGAAGAAGATAAGGGGTGATATGATAGCCCTGTTTAAGTATTGAAGTGGTGTCATATTAAGGATGGAGCAAGCTTGTTTTCTGTTGCTCCAGAGAATAGGACCTGGAACAATGGATGCAAGCTACAGGAAAAGAGGTTCCACCTGAACACGAGGAGGAACTTCCAGACAATAAGAATTGTTCAACAGTGGAACATTGTCATAGCCAGTCATGAGGAGGATTCGGAGGATGACAAGGAGGACTTGGCCCCTAGGTGCAGGGGGAACCTGAGGCTGAGCCAGGCCTCAGTTCTACTCTCCCAGCTCATGGAGATTAAATTGACCCTCCCATCTGCCACTGGTATAGGGTAAAGTTTTCTTGGTCATTTAGGGGCCGGATAGGATTTCTCCCCCTTTCCATGGGTTTTTCCCCTACCCCATACTATGTCCTGTCAGCGTATGGGAAATTGGCTTGGGCAGAGTCTAATTTGGAATAAATTCTTCAGTTCTAATTCAGTGTGCATAAATAATTGAATTATATTTTGGGGAGCACTTTGGATACACTTTGGGTGGAAGGGATGTTTCTGGAACCATCTCTTTAGGCCTTGTGACCTGGAGGATGGCAGAAAGAAATTGCCTTAGGTTTGACTTGAAAGGAAAAAAAAAAACCTCTTTAATCTTTACAGATTGGGAGAGAGTCTTTCTGGTTAGACTTCCTGATGAGGGCCAGTCAACGAATAACCCAGCCTTTGGCTTTTCATTGAGGGCTCAGGTGTTGTCATCCAAATAAACTGCAGACGTAGTCTAGAGAAAGACTCCGGCTGTAGCTTCTCCCACACTTGGTTGTTGTTCTGAATTAATTGCAGTGCTGTTAAGAAATTAATAAATAGGTCAATTAATAAATGGCCCTGTTTTCATCCCAATCTCACGTCTGGTCTCATTATGTCTGGGGTTGGGCAGCAATTCTCTGTAAGGGGAAATCTTTTTGCATGAATTATACTCCAGGGAGATTCCTAGAGCACAATCAAACATGTAACCACACCTCAGAAAGTACATGTGATGCTTGCTTGTTTCAAAGTTACTTCATACTAGACTTCTTCTGTACCAAAAAGAGATCAACACGTAGCTGTACTGACAATGTTTATTATGATATTTTTAACTCTAACTTTGTAAGGGCCAGCATGGTGTAATGGTCTGACTATGGCTCTGGAATCCAGGGTATGAATCCCTGCCCAATGGAAACACACTGGGTGACCTTGGGCAAGTTACACTCTCTCAACCTCACAGGAGGGCAAGGGCAACTCCCCTCTGAAAAAACTTGTCAAGAAAATCCCTTAGGGTTGCCATACATTCGAAAAAACTTGGAGGCACACAACAACAACAACAACAACAACAACAACAACATTAAAAGGACCCCTGAAGCTAGATTCCAAAGGTAAAATAAGTAAAAGAAAGAAGAAAATAAATCAACAACATAGTGGTTACAACTATGTTCAATCATAGTTTCACATAGTTTCTGCCAGAGGCCAACCAGGTGTCCATATTAGAGGTTGTGTGATTTGTACTGTTGCCTTACATTCCATATTAAAAACATCTTGGGCATATTTTCATGAGACTGTGTACATACTCAACACACATTTAATTGTGAAGACCTGTATAATCTAGGTTTAGAGGAGGCATTTTAAAAATAGGAAACAACATTTGAATTTATAATATATAATTACTGTAGTCATCTGATTTGTAATCATTACTTTGAGAACTTCATTAACTATTTTAAGACTTAAATGTCATCTAAAATAATCAATGTATGTTTATGGATGTTAATAAGCTTAGGAAACATTATGCATCTCTTTGTTCACAGATAATTATGGAACAGTTTTTTTTATGTTAAGAGCTTTACAGCTAATGTTAGTGAATGCCTCTGAATGTTATATAGACTCTGCCAATAAATGGCTCATTTATAGGTGAACACCATGTTTGCTGGAAGAGTAACTGCATTCATTATAGTTGTATTGAATTTATGAACTACTTTCTACATACCAGATGGGTGATAAATTACTAGAATCCTTTATATGAGAATATTTATGGTGACGTATTTCTCAACATCTATAAATTTATTATCCATATATCCTGATATGCTATGGTCAGTGTTAGAGCAGAATACATGGGTGTGCTGAATGCCACACCCCTGGATTTCCCCAAAGGTGGTACTTTTGGCTCATCTGTTTTTAGTCTTAGTCCTCTCACGGGCTTTTAAAGGGAGACATGGTTCTTCAAATAACCTGGACCCAAGTCACATAAGGCAAAACCAGCACTTAAATGGACCAGTAGCCAATTGAATGGTTGTAACATGGGAGTTGTGTGCTCCCTATAGCCAGCTCCTATTAGCAACCTGGCCATAGATCTTTGGGCCAACTTAAGTTTCTCAGCACTTTTCAAAGGCAGCCACATGTGCATTACAGGAACCCAAATGTGATGTGACCAAGGCATGTACCACTGTGGCCAGACTTCCTCAGGAATGGGCACAGTTGGTGCACTTCCTTTTACTGTACAAAAACACTCCTGGTCACTGTGCTGAAACCTTGGGCTCCAGACTCAGAGCTGAATCTAGGAGTACCCTAAACTGCAAAGATGTGTTTTCAGGGGTAGTTAACTCCTTCAAACACAAGATGAATTCCTGTTCCCAGATCTGTCTTTCATCTGACCAGAAGCAACTCTGTTATAATAAACAGAAATAGCAAAAAATGGAGAGAAAGCAGCAAGGCATGGATCATGGTATAAAAGCTGTGGTATCATTTCAGATACTGTATATAATTTCACAATTAAAATAGAAGAAAATAGCAACTTTTCTTCTATGATTCATGTGGCTGGGGTATATATGTGGATAAGGCTTCATGTTATACGTTTGCAGTAGCTCCCAAAATTATGCGTTGGCCCTTCATTTAGCATTTATTTACTTTCGTGAATGTAATTTCAGCCTCAGTATGGACAATAAGAATTTTTAGAAGTTTACATGTTACTTGATAGATCCACAAATAATACAAAGGTATACTTTTGCATAAGGTACTGATTTTATCCCATTTTGTCTAAAGTTCATTTACAGCTTTGCTAATGTTTTAAGATAAATGTTTACACCCAGCAAAATGTTCAAATAAATACCCCAATAGCACCAGATATTTTTTCTGAAATTAGAAGCTAAGCAGGGTCAGGCCTGGTTAGTACTTGTAAGGGAGAACACCAGATAATGCCAGGTGCTTCTGGCTCCATTCAGGGGAAGAGAATGGCAAACCACCTCTGACTATTCCTTACCTAAGACAAACTTATCAAATTCATGGATTTGGTATAAGTTAATAGGCCACTTAAAGGCAATTACAAATTAAAAAATACCCACAAAAAACACTAAGAAGCTTAATGATGATTCAGTAGTTTAAATTTTTCCACCCAATATTCCAAATGCAAACTTTTTTTTTTCTTTCTCCACACTTGTTCAATGCTTCTCCCAGCAACTGTGTCAGCACCATCTCCAAACTCACCCCAATCATCATCATCTTATTATTATTATTATTATTATTATTATTATTATTATTATTATTATTATTATTAACCTTTATTTATAAAGAGCTGTAAATGTACACAGCGCTGTACATACAATCTTTTTAATTGGACGGTTCCCTACCCTCAGGCTTACAATCTAGAAAGACACGACACAGAAGGAGAAGGGAGTGGTGGTGGGGAAGGGGATGAGGGCCAACAGTTCTTCTCTACCTCTGAGACCTGGATCAGGGGAGATCTTCCCTCAGACTACATGTTCTCAGCTAAACAATGACTGAATAGTTACCACTGTAATTTCCTTGTGTGAAGTATGAACAAGTACTGTACAACAGTTTTAGTTAGACACATGTTTACTTATCCAGAGGACTACAGCAAGCAAAGCAAGCTCCTTAGTTTCATAAGCTAGCCCAGTAATGTTAACAATGTAGGCTACAATTCTGAGCCACTTAAGTATATTTCTTAAAAGGTAGCAGAAGAAAGAAAAAGACGTCCTGATTCTATCTGGCTAGTACTATGGTTCATGCATTTTGTATGTTGATCAATATATTGAAACTGAAAGCACTTGTAAAATTTGGACTATGTTTAAATGGTGGTGGTAAGCTTCTTTACATACATATTATAACCAATTATAAAAAAGATGCACACTGAAAATAAAACCCCAAAGGCACAATAGATAAGCTGCATTCAAAGTGTTCAGATAAATGATTGGTAATAAGGCTGATTTACTGCTGCGCAATGAGTCTTTATATTTTTATGATTTTATGTAACTATCATGCAGAGGTGTTTTATTTTAAAGAGTACCTATCATTAATAAAATCAAAATACAAAACCTTTTGTTTTCCATAGCAACAAGAAGAAACAGTGGGTAGAGGTGCTTACTCATAAAGAAGTAATTACATAGCCTAAAAATAAGTATATCCCACCCCTAATTCTAAGTCATTCTTCCACACTCAGTGGGATGATACCACTTTTGACAGATTTTTACTAAGAGCATGTAAATCGTGACTATTTAGGGTGGCCCTTGGCTTTTATTTGAGAAGAAATTTAAATGAATTATGTATTCCATAACATCTGTAGGAGGATCATGTAAAAGTAAAATAATGTTGATGAAATATACCAATTTTCAGATTGCATTTTCAAGAACAAAACATAACTTGAACTTGTCTTTCAATACCATTGGAGGGAGGGGGAGCTCTGAAAGAAAGGTGAATCTTTCAGCAAAAGCAAAAGCAAAATTAAAAAAAATGCTAAGGGTGATTTCAAGAGCTTTTGACTAAACCAAATCTTATTTAACAGCAATTTTATTCTTCAGGTTTTTATTAGGCTACATTTTGGATTATTCTTCTGGATTTTACTAGGCTACATCATGCCAATTACTGTAATATGATAACTGAATCCAGGCAGAGGCACTCCCCTCCATAAATGATGGCTCTAGTTCTACATAATCATTTATTGTTACTGTTATATTGAATGTACTATGCTTCTCATGAGTGCTGAGCTAGGATCCTGGAGTGTATGGTTCAAATCCCCACTCAGTTTGAAAAACCCACTTGGTGACCTTGGGCATGTCCGCTCTCTTGGCCTCTTGGCCTCTCTTGGCCTCAGGGGAAGGCACAAACTTTCCCATGAACAAACCTTGCCAAGAAGACCTTGTGATAGGGTTGCCTTAGGGTCTGAAATGACTTGAAGGCACACAACACCACAAACAATACCTGCTTCTTTATACCATCTGTGTCAGTGACAGGAGAAACCAGATCACACATGCATACCCATCACTTGGTTAGTGTGATGTCAAGCTTGTAAATACAAATGAATCAGTAATGGAATCAGCATCTGACATACAGTTCTTTTTTTTTTAAATAGAACCATTAAAGAAATACTGGTGAGCACCAAATCTCCATAAACAAAACACAGAGATATTAAATGATGTACAAGAAGGATGGGCAGGCTCCTGACTTGTGAGCTCTATTCTGTTTTTTCCTCTGGAATCTTAAACTCTGACAATTAAAGCCTAATTCAAAAGACATAATTTTAGAATTAAGGAATTCTGAATCAGGAATTCAGTTTGTCTGAAAGAAGCTCAAAGACTTAGCTGCCTTGAGTCAAGTTATCTGAACTGAGAGGGCTCACAATTCTTCCATACACAAAAACATTACTGGTTACTCTAAGCTTTTAAAATCCCAAAAGTATAATATAGGGTGTCAGGAGATGTGAACTATTGTTTTGCTGCTAGTATCATTGAAAAGTTAAGAGTCAGAAATCTGTGGCTTCATTGGGTGTAAGTGGACTGCACCAAGTGACATCCAGAAGTGGGGTGACACCCAGTTGGGCCCTCCTCCCAGTTTGGTGCAGCAGGGGTGTGGGGGTGCCCTTGCTCCACCCGCAAGCTTACTTTCCAGAGAGAAAGCCCAGGGATGGAGGAGCAGGAAGTGTGCACATGTGCCCTTGCCAGCTGCTCCAATCCCAGGCTTCCTCTCCTGAGAGAAAGCCCAGGAAAAGAGGAGCAGCAGGGGCATGCATGTGCCCTAGCTGGCTGTTCTGTCCCCAGACTTCCACTCTAGGGAGAAAGCCTAGGGATGGAGAAGCAAGAGGGGCAAAGGTGCACTCTTCCCACACCAGCTGACACCATAGTTAATGATACCATTGTCATAAATCCTTCCTAAAAATCTTACAAAAATTTACCAAACCTTTCTTCTATGTACTCTTGATGTACAACACATGTTCTAACCAGCAGTCACAAAACATATTTCATCTAGGGGATAAACTATAGAGATAGGACACAACAAATGGATTTAATGAGGGCCATATTGATTTAAAGAAGAAAAAAACTGCATGGGAAAGCCTATTGTGTACTATGTGGGAAACTCAGGGCTGGAACAGACCAACAGCTTCAGCTGGCTTCAAGCCAGCTTGGGGGTGTGGTGTTTACATGCACCCAAGTCACCCGGAAGTTGTGTTGGCAGTTACACACCAAGCGGTTTTGAGGCAACTTGTGGGTGTGGCATTTAGATGCCACATGCCCCGGAACAGGCAGAAAGACAGCTCCAGTGGCAAAGGGGCAGCTTTTCTCTGCCCCAAATAGGAGCAGATTTTTCCCACTCCTATTTGCAGCAGAAGTTGGCTGGATTAGGACCATGTGTCCATTGGGGCTGTCTGCTTCGCCCCTCACTCTAAATCAGTTGAAAGCCTATGTGAAGTCTTCAGGCAAGGCCAACCTGGTCCAGATGAAATATAACCTTAGATCACTGTTCTCCTGAGCTAAACCACTCATGATAAAGACAGGCCCTTGCACCCATTTTTGTAGCTTAACAAATCTGAGCAGGTGAGCAAAGTTAGACCCCTATATTGCCTGTTGCCTCAGACCTGCAGAATCCAGAAACCATTAATCACAATAAAAGTGGCTATGGACGCTATGTTGTTGTTGTGTGTGTTCAAGTTGTTTTCAACTTGGCAAACCTATCATGGGGTTTTCTGGGGCTAAGTGTGTGTGACTCGCCCAAAGTGAGCCACTGGGTTTCCATGGCTGAGCAGAGAACTGAACCCTGGTCTCCAGGGTCATAGCCACATGATGAAACCACTACACTAGGATGATTCTCAATACAGGTGCTATGACATAATTTAATTCCCACACAGATCTGCCAAAGTTAACCAAATGTGACTGAGTGAATCATAAAACCATCAGAAACAGATAACAGAATTGATAAATCAAATGTGACTACATTTGACAAAATGTGATAACCAGCAAAAACAAAGAGAAATAATGCCAAAATGTGACCCAATTAATATGAACTACTGACCAACCAGCAAAGCAACCTTTTCACCCCACATAGTATATTATGGTGTAGGTAAAAATACCCATCCAAGTAAACACAGATGGTAAGAATGCGCTCTCCATTTTCTGATCTGCAGAAGCTCTACAGTTCAAGAAGGATATTGACAAGCTGGAACATGTCCAGAGAAGGCAAACGGATGATCAAATGTCTGGAAACCAAACCTTATGTGTATGGAAGATGTCCAAAAAAAAGTAACCGAGATGATCAAAAGTCTGGTAACCAAGCCTCATGCAGAATGACTTACGAAGCTGGATATGTTTAGCTTGGAGAAGACTGAGAGGTGAAATGATCATTATCTTCACATATCTGAAGGGATGTCATGTAGAAGATAGAGCCAGTTTGTTTACTGCTACTCAAGAGACTAGAGCATGAACCAATGGATTCAAATGACAAAAAAATAATATTTCACTGAAACATTAGGAGGAATGTTTTTTACTATAAGAGTGGTTCAACGTTGGAACAGATGGCCCCAGATGCCTCCATCTTTGGAAATCTTTAAAAAGAGGTTCGATGGGCATCTTTCAGGGGTGATTTAATTGTGTATGACAGGAGGATGGATTGGATCGCCCTTGTGGTCCCTTCCATTTCTAAGATGCCAAAGAGGAATGAAGTGAAGTGAAGTGGGGCTATATTCCTCCTGGCCATGTCTCTCACAGTTAAGGGAGGGAAAGAATTGAGTCACCCACAGGAATGATGTCATGTCTCCTTGTTCCCAGCAGTAGCCTGCAATATGTGCCAGAGGAACTCAATGTGTAATAGTCTTTCTGTCAGATATAATGAGAAACACTTCTTGCATATTTATATTTTCTGCATCATAAGTGTCCTATTAAATGAAGCATACTTGTCTTTTTACTCTTTATTACAGCTTTTCCTAATAAATTAACTTGGTCACTGTCTTTCATTAAGGCAGGCTTCACACATATTAATTAAATTCAAAAATCTTAACCCTCTGAATATAAAAATTCATTTCTCTCCAGCAGGTGGTGCTCATTCTTTTAAAATCACTTTCTCAACACAAACACAATTACGTCTGGTAAAGGAGTGTAGAAGAGGATTTGAAAAGCCTGCTTTGATTCTGTCTAGAACTCTGTTTTGGAAGAGTAAGGTAACTAATATTTATGTCATAGCAACATAAACTTCTAGCAGTAATCAGACTGATAAACTAAAACACATACACTTTCATATTTATAAAAGCAAGGACTTTTGAATGAAAACTAGCCATTATTTATAGGTGAAAATACATAATGCTATATATTTCATATTATAGTACTGAAAATGATCCAATGACATTTATGTACTTTGTAACAGACAAGAGACAAAATGTATTCAGTAAATTTCATTAGAAATCCTGTTTCTGATTAGCGATCCTTGACTATTTGAACAGTCCTTTGTTTGAATTTCTTTCACAGTATGCAGTTATAGCTGTTTGATACCACATTAATGGCTCCATCCTATGGAACCCTAGAATTTGTAGATTTCTTGGATATATAGAATTGTCTGCCAGAAAGCTCTATTGCCTCATGAAACTAGAAATCCCAGGATTCTGTAGGTTGCAGCAATGACAGTTAAACTGGCATTGATCTGGTATAATTGTAAAGTGTAGGGGCATAAATTTTCTGTTCAGTTGAGATAGAATCAAACTTTGATTTCACCCTTACTTGCACTTGGCTTTTCTATTACTCAGCAGAGAGCATACAATTGAAAGACAAGGGGGCTAAACTCTGAGATAAAACAATGAGCCTTAGAAAAGTTTCCAGCCATCTTGTCAGTTTCCTGCATCTGGGTATTCCTGAGTGGCATGGCTGTTACTCTTAAAAGAAAACCTTCCTATCCAAGCATGTAAGCTGAAGAAGATCTTGCAAAATGACTGCTGACTGGATCCATGCCTTCCATGGCTTGATCCTGCAGCTATGATTATCAGGTAGAGTGGCTTTCCTCTAAAGGAGTTTCAAGGAAGTACTTTAGGAGTCTTAGAAATTAGGCACACAGACAAATTAAATGACCTGACCTCTCCCTGACTATCATCTCTCTGCCTCTTTTAGACCAACAAGTCTACTGTACTTCTCTGCTGGGTGGTGTAAAGAGAAAACCATCCCTTTGTGGCTGTCATAAAATCCTGTGTGCTGCCAGACGTGCTGCTGGCACCATGCAGTGTTTCTATGCCAGCCAAGCATCCTTTTTGTATGGTCAGCACAAAAATGGCACATGTTGGTTGGCTCAGGAAATATACAATGTTCCATTGCTCTTTAGCCTGGCTATCCTATTGTTCTTATTACATCTTTTCATGGAAAGACTCCTCCTGGCTAACTTGCACTTATAAAACCAGTCTACTTCCAGAGGCCCATTAAATAGCAAACTCTCCTTCCAAAGATTCACACATACTAGGACTCTGACACCTGGTTCTTTTTGCCATCCTTTTTGTTGGTCCAAGCTATTTTCATAAGTGTAAATAATCAAAAGTTGTGCAAGTGCAGTCCTGAGTGCAGCCAGTCAGTGTCAGTGTATATTTCTCCCTTAAGTGTAACAACAAAATGAACCCTCCATGTTCATACTGTAAATAGTATATCTCTAAAGACCACCATGGTCAAGAACCAGGGGATTCTTGTTGGAAACTGGATACTACAGTAGATCTAATCTTGGTCTGCATCTGCAAGACTTTTCCTGTATATTTCCTGAAATGAGAATATCTTTACAGATAATGCTATTATTTTTCCTTGGTAAACATTAAAGATTAAATGTCATTTCCTTTTATATTATTCACAGACTCTTCAGCTATGATCATAAAATAAGTTTTCTGGTATAAAGATATTTTAATTCAGCAACAGAGAAACCCTCCAGCAACTTGTTACATGCACTCTACATTTCCCTATATACGTGCAGCCAAAACATTGTCTTTTGCTACACAAACTGGAAAGAGAGGATAGACAGTAAGGCCTGAAATGACAGCGTCCCCATGTTAACTGTCTTCAGCAGCTATAAAGCCTTGATGAACAAATACCAAGTTGACTCATCTTTTTTTTGCAACCCATCTAAAAGTGAGTAAAACTGTCAAGGGACCCAGAAGGATGTGCCACAACTTGTTAGGCTAAGACTTTTGTCTGGCTTTGTCTGGTTTGTGTGTGGAGGAAAGAGACAAAATCCCAGCACTCCTTAGTGTTTTCAGATTTGCTAGTCACACTTCATTGATGCTCACAAGTGGCAAAAAGTAAAGAAGAAGCAAACACAGACAGCATAATCAGTGTCAGGATGCAGAGAACAAAGCTTTGAAGAGAAACAGTCACTAAGAAACAGGGAAGAGAGAAAGCCAATGGACCATGAGTCAGGAGGACTGAGAGTGGGAACAAAATGATTTTCCCATATATTGTTTAAGAATGCAGTCATCTTGGAAGAAAAATAAGGAATTATCTGACAGCATACTTACTATCTCAGGATACTGCTTAGCACCCACACTCATGTAAACTGAAAAATTGTGCAAAATATAAAATCAACAACTTTCACATTACAAAAAAATGTAACGTAACTACTTCAAAGAACCCATGTCATATTTCATACTAAAAGAAATAAAGTTAATATAGAATTATTGCCAGGCTTTAATTTTAATAAAATATCTTGTTAAACATTAATGTTATTTAATTTTTAATGTTAATTTTAATAAAATAGTTTTATTGTTAGGGTTATCTGAAAGCATAGCAAAAGTATAATTAATCTAGCATCCTCTGTGTGTGTGCTAACTGAATAGCTAAAGAGATATTACATCTCAGGCCAGTGAGGTCCTACACTACACACACACATTATACACACTTTGATGATATTTCAAAACTAATGAAATGAAATGAACCAAGCAGTATCAGGTTAAATGTTTGCATCATTTTTCAGATGATGTTCATCAAGTATGGGGTACATATGAGAGTATTTGTAACAATTGTGCAATTGATCCAGTGGTCTTTCTGACTATGGGTCCAGTACAGACATGAATAGATGTTACTTACTTGCCCTTTTTCTCTGGTCACTTCTAGAATCTCTAGATGCTTCTGTTATCATCAAAATTTTATGTATTACTTGAGTACCTGAGCAAAAATCAGGCTGTCAGTCTAATTCAACTTGCAAGGCTGGAAATGGGTTCACATAGGAAGATTTTTATGTTGCAATCTATTGTACTATTTAATTTCTGTGACACCACTCCTAGAATAGCTCATACACATGCATAAAGGAGGCTCTATTTTGGGAACTACTCCAGGGCCTCAACCACCTTAACCCAGTCTTGTTTGTGTATGAGAAAACCTATTCATGTTACTGAAAATCCTGATAATTTTATAACAGAGAAAAAGCATACATTTTCAATGAATTGTTTTTCATTTAAAAGCTATCAATGCCAGTTCATTGGTATAATTCATACTTCCTCTGTTTTGCTAAACATACTCCAATCTCATCTACATTTCAATCTTTTGTATCTTTGTTGGACCATAAATCAGCATGTCTCTTGTTTTTTAATGCTATATCCAGCCTTATTAAGGGCTTTATCTTAAAAAAAATGATTGTAGCTAAGATTTGCAAAGCTTAAATATGGAGTGCTGACACAAAATAGTTAATTGTCCTTCTGTTTCAAACTATTCTACCCTCCAACAGTCTTTCATATGTGTACAGAAACTGAAAAAGCTGAAGGCAAACATTAATTTTAAAAAAAGGAAGTCTACAAAACTACACAACTCACTGCTACACCTGAATTTTCAGAGGCACATCATACCAAATCTAGTCTAGCATCCTGTCTTACAAAGGAGTGAAATTTATTTCAGGACAAGCTCATTAGCTAGCACTATGTTAACTGCTGCACTGCAGCCACATTGATTATAGGTATTGTGCGTGCATGGGTGCGTGCACTTTCAAGTCACATGTTGATTTGTGGCGATCCCATGAACATCATTAAAGATGGATATACTGTATCAGGTACAGCTAAAATAGTTGCTTGTCATGACCAGCAAAGTCTTGATAGGTCAAGTCATAGCATAGATAATCACAAACCTTAAAATTCACAGTAACCAGATCAGCACCATGGAGAGCTCCTAGTGCAAGGAGACTTCCACACTAGTGTTTCTGTAGCAAGTATCTGGCATTATGTGAGGTTTTATGAAGAAGGGCAAGATCTGTACCAGAGAGTAGTCTCACTCTCTCAAAAGGGCTGGATATACTCTATGAACAGCATTTATATTCTTACGATTTTGTGAAAATGGAGAGATGTTTGTACAGCTAGGTAGTCATCCTCCAAGTTCAAAGACAGAAGGAAAGCTTGACAGGAAGAGAACAAAACAGGGTTCCAAAGATTCTCCCCCTCAGTGATTACACCACCAATATTCATCAAAGTTTCATCTAAGTATCCCTTTATGCCCTGTCTATGTGTGTTGTGTGTGTGTGCATACACACCATACACTATACCTTTAAAACCTTAATATTCTTCTTCCAGTCTGCTAGCTCACACTTGGCAGGTTTGCTTACTATATGTCTAGATGGGCATGTCTGTCAAGCACTTTGCAACTGGATGTTTGAGAGAAAACCAACACAACTTGTTACCATCTCAAGCATCCATTTTTACAGCACAATAGTTGTTGATAAGAAAGTCAAAATTGTGGGCCTTGAGTCAGAGGTCTGGTTGCCATTTTATTTGTTTGACAATTCAGTCATAAAAATGGGATTGCAGTATTACCGACATATTTTGATTTCTTTTAACAATACATTTTTATTAAAATGCATTCAACATCTTGAAATCATAATTTAGCACAAACTCCTAAAATGCAAATTAGCTGATATCCATTACCAATTGCTCACCAAGTCTACAGCTTCACAAGTGGAGGGGAGGATAAAACCCTGAAATTCACAAGTTGCTATTAATAGCATAACTAATTATAGCAAAGTCATGGATCCAGAATGTACCCCATCATTTGAGCACTCTTCATCCTAACTGATCACCCTCCCTCAATTTATTCAGTATATGGGACAAATTGTTTCTAAAAAATAAATATAGGTTCACAGCTCACTCAGAAACAGCTATTGTTTAACATATTTGATAGTCTACATGCTGTCTTCAATTGACATTTTCAGTTCATGTTTCTGTTCTTAATAATTACAGCAGGATGAGCATGGAATCTGATTTAATTTTAATGAGTGCAGTCGCTATTAGGGTAATGAGGTTCACAATCCTCTGATAAAATGTATTGCCAGTTAAATATTTTAATCAAATTCATTTAAAAGAACAGAAAAATTCAGAGGAAACCCCTTGCTATATACTCTCAGTTACTGAGTGACAGAGTCACCATCCTAAATTCAAAAAATTAAAAATAATGTAAAAATAAAGTCTACATAAGTGGTTGCTATTTATATATTTGTTTAGCAAACTTATATCCTGTCCATTCTACAAACAGTGCAATGGCTAATCCATTTTTATTCTTACAAGAGGTAAATTAGTCTAAGAGAGTCAGCGATTTCCCATCCTGTGAAGGTCATGCCAAAGAAATAATTTGTGCTGTTTTTTTCAAGTCAAAGACCATGCTAAGTACTACCAGTACTTCATTCCAACTTTTAAATACAATCTGCTATTTGTTTTTGTTCTGTGCCTTCAAGTCATTTCTGACTTAGGCAACCTTAAGGTGAAACTACTATGGGGTTTTCTGCAGCTCAGAGTGTGCAACTTGCCCAAGATCAACCAGTGGGTTTCCATGGTTGAGTGAGGAACTGAACTCTGATCTCCAAAGTCATAGAATCATAGAGTTGGAAGAGACCGCAAGGGCCATCCAGTCCAACCCCCTGCCATGCAGGAAATCTAAATCAAAGCATCCCTGACAGATGGCCATCCAGCCTCTGTTTAAAGACCCCTAAGGAAGGAGACTCCACTACACTCCGAGGGAATTTGTTCCACTATCGAACAGCCCTTACTGTTAGGAATTTCCTCCTAATGTTGAGCTGGAATCTCTTTTCCTGTAGCTTGCATCCATTGCTCCGAGTCCTAGTCTCTGGAGCAGCAGAAAACAAACTAGCTCCCTCCTCAATATGCCATCCCTTCTAGTATTTAAACAGGGCTATTGTATCACCCCTTAACCTTCTCTTCTCCAGGCTAAACCAGCTCCCTCAGTTATTCCTCATAGGATATGGTTTCCAGACCCTTCACCATTTTGGTCGCCCTCCTTTGGACACGCTACAGTTTCTCAATGTCCTTTTTTAATTGTGGTGCCCAGAACTGGACAAAATATTCCAGGTGGGGCCTGACCAGAGCAGAATTGAATGGCACTATTACTTCTCTTGATCTAGACACTATACATCTACTGATGCAGCCAAATCGCATTGGCCTTGTTAGCTGCAGCATCGCACTGTTGACTCATGTTCAACTTGTGGTCTACTTGGACTCCTAGATCCCTTTCACATGTAGCCTCGTTCAGCCAGGTGTCACCCATCCCATATCTGTTCATTTCATTTTTTGCCCTAAGTGCAGTACCTTACATTTCTCCATGTTGAATTTCAATTTGTTAGCTTTGGCCCAGCTTTCTGATCTATTAAGGTCATTCTGAAGTTTGATCTTGTCTTCTGGGGTATTAGCTACTCCTCCTAATTTGGTGTCATCTGCAAATTTGATAAGTATACCCCCAATTCTATCATCCAAGTCATTGATAAAGATGTTGAATAACACTGGGCCCAGGACAGAACCCTGTGAGACCCCACTGGTCACTT
The DNA here is from genome assembly GCF_019175285.1 of Sceloporus undulatus. Lineage (NCBI taxonomy): Eukaryota > Metazoa > Chordata > Lepidosauria > Squamata > Phrynosomatidae > Sceloporus > Sceloporus undulatus. Next base: position 50,750,166 of record NC_056526.1, on the reverse strand, counting down.
TCTCCAGGATGAAAAGGAGCCATTGTTGAGCAGCCTTTGGGTTCGGCCGGTCAACCAATTACAAATCCATGTAACAGTTACTTGTCCTCAAACCACTACACCACATTGATTCTCAAAACCACCTATATGAAATGTTAAAACAGTTACTTTGTCCTCAAAACCACTGCACCACATTCAGAAAGTGAATTATGGTGAATATACATCCATTTCTACTTTCACATTGAAAATGGTGGTTTCGGCGATTCTTCACTGTTAACCGCAAAAATTTTAATATTATTGCTCAGTTTTTTAGCATGTGCAAAACCCCATAATGTAGCCTCTCATTATGAAAGGGAACCACAAGCACCCTGCAGCGGCACCAGGACGTCATGTCCGTGCTGCGCCGTTTGGCTGCAGCATGGCCGTGACGTCGTAATGGCAGTGCCCATGTAGACAGGGCGCAGCCATTACAACACCATGGTTACGTGCTAGGGTTGCGGGGCATCTGAAAAGGATGCCCCGAGGCAATCCTAACATGTATCCAGGCCGGCGCTTTGTGCCGGTCTGGATACCGCCATAGTTTTCTTCTGAGTCACATTGTGGCTTTTCACATTAGGCTGAGATAATGCAAAAACTCTAAACACATTTCAAGGCTGAATGGTGGCCTAAATAAGAGGCTGTGACTGTGTATAGGAAACTGTTGTTGACAACCCTGTCTCAGATCCTGAAAAATGATTTTCAGAGCTGAAGTCTCAGAAATTTTTAACATCCCCTACCACCACTGGCAATGCTCCCTGTTTCTTCTGGACTTAACTACAACCTTGAAGTCAGAATGATGTCTCCAGTAACAATATATTGTTATACACTATACCTATAGTAATGCAAAATTTTGGCCAAATTTTGAATGAACAATTTAGGCCATTGGGTTTACAAATGTCCTGCTCCTGGTGAAGATAAAAATGCTTGAATTGGATCAAATCTACTGTCTGCATTTTTAGACACTTCAGGTATGGCTGTGGGGTCTGTCCCAATAAGGATTGGTGCTTCAATATGTATTACTCCATCACTTCCCATTACCCTGGCCAAACCCCCACTATAGCATATATTTTGTATACATGCCTTCAGCGTGCAGTGTATAAACACCACACTGCCGCAAAACTGCCCACTGTGTGGCTGGGTGGGAGGCATGGCACCGGCTTGGGGCTGGTGTCAGAGTATGCAGTGTCTAAACGCCACACTCTGACACCACCCCCAAGCCAGTGCAAAGGAGCAATCTGTTTCACTCCATTGATAGATACAGATACTGGATTTTGTTATTTGCTTTAATTTAAGTTGCAAGTAGGGTACACATTTAATACAGTCACATTAAAATTGTTATTAATTGGTCATAATGGAAGAAAAAATTGCAATGCTTCAAAACTGAAAGATACCTTCTTTATAAAAAAAAAATGCCAAGAAAAGGGGGGGGGGGGAGATTTCCCACGGCACTGCTTTCATTTGTATACAAATGGAACAGTGACTTCAGAAGCCAAAGAGTGAATGAATCTGACAAAGAGGAAGAATTTGAAATATTTGCTGTCTTTTCTTGAATTCCATTGTAGTCTGCCACACATGCCTTATGGCAAGGTTTTGACATACTTGTGAGTGGGCGCCATGCCATCCAAACAGATGGGGGCAAGCATAGGTTGCCACAATATCATGAGTACATATCAGGCATGGGTGCTAGAGGCATAATTTCTGTACTAAAACACACACACCATTTGGAAGCTATTTGCCTGTAATTAAAACAAACACAGCACCATAAATCTAATTTGGAGTTCAACTACTGCTTTAAAATATTATGCAAATAAGTTCTGTGGAAGGAGAGGAGAACAGATCTGGCAAATCCTGAAGGGACAATGGCACTGTATAAAGCAGGAGCACATAATTCATGACCTGTGGCTCATGTGCAACCCACCCCAAGCACTCCCCACCAGTGAAGCAGCTAGGATAATTACTTCTTTGAAGCACTGTTCCAGTTACATTTGATGCATGGAGGAGGAGGAGGCTAAAACATTTTCAACCCTCGCCCCAACATCAGCCAGGATTAGTGTTTCCATGCTGCTGTTTGTTCACAAGGGAATGGTGAAGCCTTCAGAAATGTTGACGAGGTTTGGAAGATGAAGGTGATGTTATAGCTTCTCCTGAGATCCTGGGGCAGTCTGTCACTCCAGCATATGTGCTCATATATTTGTGTGTATATTTGTGCATGTGCGACCCTGCAACCAGCATTTCATATTAAAGAGAGCAATCCAATTCAAGGGACAACTCATAACAGATTGAATTACTCAAGCCATTCTCTCGTCTACCTTCTGTAACTGAGAAAGAACAGAATGTCTAATCAGCATTTGCACTATTAAGATGGGTTGTCTAAAGGTAGTCATTAACGGGACAATTGACAAATTTTAAGAATTCACTACTAATGGTAACAATAACAAATTTAATTTTTGGCATTCACTAGCGATTACCAGAATAATATAATTTTTATGCTAACTTTCCCAAACACTAGAGTATCTTATCAGGGAAGAAAGTCTTACTTTTATTCCCCATTTTTATTTCACCAACTTACTCAGAGCCTGCTGTATCAAAATGATTCTGACAATGGATATGTCAAAATGTGTTTCATGTGCAACATGTCATAAGCTTTCTGCTCTTATGCACCAGTTTTACATCTGTCTTTTGTTGTTAAATTAATCAAAGCTTAACACAGTAGCCTTAGTTGTTCAATTGGTGGGCATTAGTGTGTGTGTGTGTGTGTGTGTGTGTGGTCACACACACTGAGATAAGTCAGCACACACTTTTTTTTCAGGTTTAAGTCTATGTTGTTTGAGGGGAGCGATAAGGAATAGTGTGACAATAGTACAATTGTCATTCATTTTAGCAACAAAAGTTTTCCCATAAATGCAATTAAGTCCTCTTTCTTCTACTGGGAGTGTTTTTGGAGATAACACACCCAAAAGGCACATTCTCTTCTTATTTCCACCCTGTTCTACACAGACACTCCTACCACTCTGTAGTAAAAGCAAGCAAGCATGTCAATTCCAAATAAAAATGATTCCATGAACAACAATGCACCTCTGAGTCTCATCTCACAATTTTCATCACACATTCAGCAAAGTCTCTTACACAATAAGTATATCAGTAACTAAATGAAAATATTTCATAATCATTAAGACATCGACACTAACTGTTAAACTTTCCCCTAGGCATGAAGTAAGTCATGAGTTTTATAGTCTTCATGCAACAATTGGCAGCTGCACTATATGAATATGCTTTCTGTACAGCTAATAACAAGAAAAAGTGTAATGATAATTTGAGAGCCAGTATATGAATTAAAGTAAATCTGCATGTAGTGTTTGGCAAGTATCCTTAAAAATCATTTGTGCCCAATAATTTCTCTGTATTTAGCAATGCCTTAATAAAAATGAGATCATGCATTTTACATTGCTTACAAATATACCAAGAATAACCACCTACATTATTTGTGCAACTCTCTCCCTATTTCCATACTCAAATGGTGGGGGGAGCTGTCTTTAGGAAAAGAAAGCAGGGCAGAGAGCCAACTGCTTTGGGCTCTTCCTTGCTTCCAGCTGACACACACAGCTGTAGCCATTCTATCTGACTGTCACAGCAGTTACAGAAGTGAAGCACGGCCATTGTATTACCTCTTCTGAAGAACCATCTTTTTGGCCCCTCCGCTTCCTAGTCAGCCATGGAAATTCATTGGGCAAGTTACACTCTCTTACAGGAAGGAAAAGACAAACTTTGCATATCTTGCCAAGAAAATCCCGGGACAGTTTTGTCTTAGCGTTGTCATAAGCTGGAAATGATTTGAAGGCACACAACTACAACTTGCTGAACTACTTCCATTCTAGTTAGTTCTTTTAAAAAAAACCTTTAGGGTGAAATAGACCACGTCGAAGGAGCGGCTTGCTGCCACCCTTTTAAGCACCAAATTGGGGCAGCGGCAACCTCATGCTGCAGACCTGATCTGGCATTTTTCTGGGCCAAAAAGAAGTGGCAAGGGCGCCTTTGACACCACAGTGGCACTTTTCCACGCTCCATTTGGTGTGTGGCATCTGAATGTTGCACCAAAGGAGCATCATAACACCGACCACCATGTGGTCAGGCAGGCAGCGAGACACCAGCTTGGGGGTGACATTAGGGCGTGTGTTGTCCAACTGCCATGCCCCTACACCACACCTAAGCCAGCGCTTATTGCCAGTCTGTACAGCCTGTTTGTAACCTTTAGAAAATTGAGGGATCTGGCTGTGCTTTTAGCCTTTTCCCTTTGTGTCATTTTTTGTAAGGAAATTCTCTGGGTAGCACACCAAGATGAAGTCCCTTCTTTTACCAAATGACACTTTCTTCTATGTCAAACAGCAGTCTTCATCAAGGTTGCTGCATGGAGAAAAAGTGTTAAAAGAAGAAGGGGGAAAAAACCCTTCCCATCTACAGTAATATCACTATGGCCTACAGCAGCTGTTTTTAGAAGAAATGTTTTAAAAAAGAGTATAATCCAAATAGGAGTTGCACATTTAGGCCACAATTCTAGCCACATTTACCATGGAGTATGTACTCATGCATAAGTTGTTGTTGCTGTTGTTGTTTTTTAAAAATTGACCTCAAAAAAACTGAGTCAACTTATCTATGGGTCAGTGTACGTACTATACTTTAACTCTTATATTAAAAAAAAGGAACCATTCATTTCTCTGAGAAGAGTGATGAAAAGCAGGTGCTTAGTCCCCCAGGAGCACCTAAAAGAACCACAAACTCCATCTACTGTCTTCACTGTTGCACAATTTCTGACCTTTTTGAATGCTTGGGTGGGAAAAACAGCAGTGACCATATATCTTGGCCCCCTCAAAGAAATGCTGAGAGGAACTGGGCTTTAAAATATTTGCATAAGACATTTGTGCATGTTTAACAGCTTTTCTGGGTTAAATCAGGCAAGATTATCATATTAAAGTTAAAGGCTATAATCACTGCTAACATAGTTGCCATTTTCTTTGCTGCACCTTGACCTGAAACAAACAGGGTGAATAGTCTGACACAAGGCTGAGCCAGCACCGTTTGTGCCAGGATCATGGCAACCACATGCACCTGTTCCCAATCCAGGCTGCTGCTGTGGTCCTGAACGAGGCCGCCAGAAGTAATGGATTCTAACCACTCCTTTTTGGCCCTGTTCTTTCCAGATGATGTGGGCTCAGTGCAGCTTCCTGCCGTGTTTGAGGCATGCATCATTTGAACACTACACCCCAAATGTGGCCAGAATCTGGATCATTTGGCCTGTGTGTTTTGGGCCCTTTTCATCCTTTTTGACATATGTGCATTTTCACAGCCCTAACTGTGCCTGGTCACTTCCCCAACACATTGCACAGCCACAACTTTCTACAGTTCTCTCATCATCCATCAAGCTTTTCAGGTGAGCACAACAGTTATACCTGCTAGAATTTTGTAAGTTCTTTGACATTGTTTTCCTTTGCTATGTTCGTTACTTCATTTGTTACATGTCCCTAAGTTTTACCCTTATCCATAGGTCATAACAAAATCCACAATTTTGCCCCCAAAACCTGTCCTCATCTTATATATGAGGTTAATTTATAGTTGCGTATATACAATAAGAAATAATGAACTAAGTTAGAATTATTTCTCAGTACACAGATAGGATTATGTATGATTTGTCCCTAAAGCTAAAGATGTCTTTCTGCTTGATCAAGAAGTGGTTCAGCTTCTTAAAGGAATGGGTATATAAGAACTATTGCAGAGCTGCCCATTATATGTAAAAGTTATTCCACAAGCAATTGCTTATAAACAATCTTAACAACTATTTTTCTTTTGATTTCAGTTCTTTGAATCCAACTCACTGGTTTTATGTATGTATCTTAGTAAAATCTAATCCTATCATTTTGGATAAATGGTGAAACAATACTGGAATGGATTTTGCACAATAAATCCCTGAGAATATCAATCCTCTATCTGTATAAACTAAGATTAAAATTAAGGCTGGTTTTCCTAATATATGATGTACTTTATAGTAGGAAATTAGCAGCATTAGTGTATCACTGCTTTTTAATTAAAGAAATCCCAGTCACATGAATAAGAAAAGGTGATTATTTTTTAATAGCATGATCTATAAATGAAAGATAATAATATTTATCCTTCATGGTAGAAAAGCTTAGTAGTATCATCATTCACAGGTTATTATAAGCAACTCTAAACAATCACAATAATGGCTAACAGAGCATATCCTATTCATGTTTGCAGAGAGGTAAATCAATGAGGCTGACTCCATAGTAATTGTGTTGTGGGTTGCAATATAAATTAGTATACTATGGAAGATCAAAAACTGAGGAAGGTGTTAATCTAACTCTCAACTGCAGCAAGAAGAAAAGAAAGGTGTTGTGGTAAGGGATTAATTGCACGGGAGTATAAAGGGAACTGTGTGCCAGGCGGACAAGATGAATTGGGACATGTGCCATCTTCCCACTGTGAATATCCAGGATGTCACTGACAAGTTACTGAAGCTGATCAAGAAAACAGAGCAGTACCCCTCTCTTCTGATTCATGTGGGCACCAACAACACTGCAAAGAACATATGTAAGCAGATCTCCGACTATGAAACCGTAGACAGGAAAGTGAAGAGTTTAGAGGCATAGATGGTGTCCTAATCAATTCTACCAGTGAAAGATAGAAGACCACACAGGGACAGGAAGATACTGCAGATGTATGGCTAGCTGTGCAAATGGTGTTGATGGGAGAGGTTGACTTCTGGGACCACTGTCTTCACTTCTTAGATGACAGACTATTGGCTACAAGATTGGCTACACCTCACAAAGATGGTGATGATTGTCTTTGGCAAAAGACTGGCAAATCTGTTCAAGAGAGTTTTAAACTATATCTTTGGAGAGGGGAGTTGGAGATGATAGCTTAAATATTTGTCCAAAAGCAAGCTCTAAATACAAGGAAGGGAATTTTAGAAGACAAGCTTAGAAAGACAATTGGTGCTACAGTAAAATTCACAGCAGACTAAAACATGAGAACAAACAAAACTTTAAATGGCTATACATCGATGCACAAAGATTGGGAAACATACAAGACAAGCTTGATGTCTTAGTACAGGAAAGTAAATGTGATTTTATAGCTATGAAAGACAGTGGTATGACTCTCAGAATTGGCATATAACAATTGAGTGATATAATCAGTTCAAAAAGAATAGATGGGGAAGAAAAAGAGGGGAACTAGCATTATATGTCAGACAAATTCATCTGTACAGAAATCCACATGAGTTTGATCAAACTGGATAAATGGAGAATGTTTGGGTAATAATAAATGGAGAAATAAATAAAAACTACATCATAGTAGGACTCAGATATAGGAGTTTATCACATGGGGAAAATTCCATGCAGAAATGGGGCTTTAAACTAGAAAAAAGTGGGTTGATTGTCACACACTGTCATTGTTAAACATATGTTCATCCAAACAGAAAGTGGACACAATGTAGACAAAAGCTGCTCATTTTACTTTTGGAAAATCCCTAAAATAAAAAGGAGTGGCTTTGGTTTACTTTCCATTCCAGTTAACACAAATTTAACAATGATGTGTTGGAAAATCAACCTGCTTTTGCAGGGTTTTTCTAGCTTTAAAACATGTTTCTACATGGGATTTCCCCTGTGTGATAAACTCCATAGTCATGTTAGGGGCTATACAGACCAGCCATTAAGGCTGGTCTGAGGGCAGAGTTGGGGTGTGGCATCTACATGATGCATGCCCTGGCTCCACACCACATGGTGCATGGCATCACAGTGCTCCTCTGGTGCTGCATCTATATGATGCAATGCCAAAGGAGCATGGTAAAGCTGTGAGCTGGTGGCTATGGTGCTGTTTCCAGGCAGAAAGGTGAGACTGGGGCTGCGGCATGTAGTTCCCAAAGCCCTGATCCAGCACTAAAAGGGGCGGCCACAGGCCACCCCTAAGGGGTGATCTGTCAAGCCCGCTCATCTATAATAGTGATTCCCAAACTTTGGTCCTCCAGGTGTTCTGGACTTCATCTCACAGAAGCCCCAGCCAGCTTGATCAAAAGTCAGGAATTTTGGGAGCTGAAGTCCAAAACATCTGAAAGACCACTGGTCTAGAATATTAGTATGCAAATAGGTATCTAACACCTTTGAAACTCACTGTGTGAAATAGACTTGGTCTTCAGATGCATGGAGTGAAGTGGGGTCCAGCAAAGACTTTTATAATCAGACTTGCAAATCTTGGAGGTTTAACTCAGCTTTAACTATGGTCATTGAAGGACAAAGACAGGAGGAAAGATGTTACATAAAACCAGGGGATAATAAGAATAGTGGAGGGAGTTTTGACGTTGATGCATGCAGGCTGGGAACTAGAAAAGAGATATGGTATATTGGTCAAGGGTGTCCTCATGAGGCTGGAGAGTTAACCATCAGGAAGTCATTATCTCTGTTCAACCCATTGTTAAACTACATAAGAAGACTGGAAAGAGAAACAACTGAATCAGAATATATGTACAATCCATCAAAAATGGGTTGAACAGAGACAATGGCTTCCTGGCACTCTGCACATACTATAACACTGGTCAACAGTAATAATTTGGTTTCTCAGTGTTACTCCTCTAATATATATGATAACTAAAAATACCAACGAGTTTACATATGGATCCTGTATTTTAAATTAGATTTGGTAGTGCTGCTACTGACAGAGATCCTGTACTTTAAATGCCTGAAGGAATGTAATTCAAACTGATATTTTGGAAGAATATGATTCCAGATGACTGGCTCTTAAGATCATTCATAAAAGCTTAATTCAAAGGGTGCACTGGTACTTTCCCCACTCATATTTCTCCATAGGGAATGGCTTCACCTAGAGATTTATTTTTAAAAAATATCAGTCACAAGTCTGTTATACAGTACTGATCTTTTCAAATGAGTATTTCCTTATTCAAAAATAGAGTAAATATGCTTTTCTTAATGATAATAAAAAGACTTAAATTAAGCCAGCTAACAGAAGACAAGCCCTGTTCCTCCAGGTGAAGAAAACAGATGTTTGAGTTTTGACTAAGAAAACAACATAGCTGAGGGCCTGTAATAAAACTCCAACTGTTAAAACAGCATCTCACAATCTAAATGGAGTCATGCCCCTCTATAGATAGTAACATCGATTTACTTATTTTTCTGCATCAGAAATTAAATATGCTCAAGTAATTAAGAATGACAATTTTTAAATGTAAGTCCAATCTGAATTTAAGTACCAGTTAAGTATGTTTATTTCTATAGAATTTGAATTTTTGGCATCAAATCATTAGTAGAATAAATAACTAACAATTACTTAATTAAATAGCCACTTTAGACAAGTATCAGAAATCCCTAGAAAAGCAGGGAGGGAGAGCATTATATCAGAATTAAGATAAAGACTGGGTTCAGATGTAGCACCAAACCATAGCTCATCATTAAGTGAATCAACTCCTTTATGTATTAGATGTGTATTCCTCTTTTCTCCTCACATAATGGGACTGAAAATTTTTAAAGACAAAAATCAGATAACCCAACTCTGGTAAAACAAAGCAAAACATGTTACTAAGAGAACTTAAAATACAATCATAATAACCAGTATGAAAAAATATATCATACAACTGGACTAAAAGCATCCCAGAGCAACCCAAGTCAAGTCACTGGCTCAATTTCATGGCCATTGAGCTGAAGAGTCCTCTCAGGATTCAGGTTTGTTCTCCATGCTAAATATTTTTATGGAACCACTGGGAGAGGTTGTCAAGAGTTTTTGGATCAGGTGCCACCAGTATGCTGATGACAGTCAGCTCTATCACGCCTTTCTACCTCATTCAAAGGAAGCTCTTTCTGCGCTAAACCAGTGTCTGGCAGCTGCAATGGACTGGATGAAAGTGAATAAATTGAAGCTGAATTCAGACAAGACACAGGTGTTCCAAGCCAACTGAAAGACAGATCTGGGAACAGGGATTCAACCTGTGTTTAGATAGAATTACATTCCCACCGAAAAGACAGGTTTGCAGTTCAGCTGCAATTCAGCTTTGAGCTTAGAGACCCAGGTTTCAGCGGTGGGGATGCCTTTGAAAAGTGCTGAGAAACATCAGTTAGCCCGAAGAGCTGCAGCCAGTTTGTTAAGTGGAGCTGGCTACAGGGAGCACACTACTCCCCAGTTGCAACAGCTCCATTGATTGCCAGACTTTTTCTGGATGCTATCCAGTCTAGTTTGGAGGGAACAAGGGAAACAGCCTTTTTGAAGTCTGTTCACAAACTTTGGAAATTGGAAGTCCCTCTCTAAGGAAGATGGCCTTGCTCTCCTCTTGCTAGAAAGTTTAAAACATTTTTATGCCAAACCAAGGTGGGGTTTTTAATGCTGTGGGGTGCTGCTTTTAAGATTTCAATATAGTCTTTCAATGAATTTTAATATTTTAATGTCTAATGTTTTAACTTTATAAATTGTTTAATTGTGTGGTAAATCTTACATTCATAATTTTATTAATCTTTTTGTACAGTTTTAATTTGCATTGACTATATTGTTAGCTTCTTTGGGTTCCGCTATTTGGAGAAACTTTGCATATAAATAAATAAAATAACAACAACAGTTAGGTGCTCCCTATTTCCCTTTCCACTGATCTAATTGCAGGAGAAGTCAGAATCTTTCAATTCTATTTTCCATATTTCTTGATAGGTCCAGACCCGGAACTGAGGTTACAGTCAGCCCTCCAGATTCACAGATTCTACATCCTATTCAACCATGGCTGAATCCCTCACATACTCATTCCAAAAAACAAAGTTTGATTTCACCATTTTATATAAGTGACACCATTTTACTATGCTGTTTTATATCATGGGACTTGGGAATCCATGGATTTTGGTATTGTGAGGCAACTGGAATTAAACCCCAGCAGATACCAAGGGACAGCTGTAATTAAAAAAAAAGTTTAGGGAACAATCCAGGTTCAGAAACCACAGTTTCAGGATGGCATGTTTCCCTAAGCTGTAGGTAAGACAAATCATGGCTTATTTAAATTCACACAATCTGTATTTCAAGGTGGAAAAATAACAGCTCATTCAAGACTGACTAGAAGCTCCTTACAATAAAAGAGTGCTAGTTGGGTGTATAGAGACCCGTGAATTTATCTGGCAGTCATAACATCCAGTTGTTAGTCCTGATTAATCATCTGCATTCTACTTTTTCAGTTGCCTTTCAATTATCCCAGTTTCTCTCTCCTCCTCCCTCTTTCCTTTGCCTTCAGCTTAATTCAACTGGCACCCAACTAGCACTCTTTTACTGTAAGGAGCTTATAGTCAGTCTTGAATGAGCTGTTATTTTTCCACCTTGAAATAAATAAATAAATAAATAAAATAGAAAAAGTAGTTTGCACTCCATTAACTCAGTGAGAGGGAGAGGAAGGGACAAGATTTTCCTTTCCCCTGTAGATTCAGGAAAGAGCAGATCCTTCATGTGTTTTTTCCTCATTAATAACCTTTACCATCTTGACCACATTCTAATGTTGCTTGGACATACATGTCCAAGTTTTCATTTGTGAAATGTTGGAGAGTATGGGCATTTATATACTACTTTGTAACTTTCTATTCCACAAATGGTCAGAATACAAGTATGTTTAAAAACAAAGTAAGATTTTAAGAAAATTGGAACAGGAAAAGTAGCAAAATTCAAACAACTGTCCAGCAATAGTTGTTGTGGAGATCAAGTGGATCTCAAAATGCAAGCATAGGAAGAATGAGCTTTTGACTTTTATCTCACAACCATTTACTGGCCATTGAATTTGACTCTTAAAACAATAAAGTGAGAAACTGAAATTCTGCAACCATGTGTGGGACCTTAATTATGGAAAGCCATAGTTTGTCCACCCCTGTCATTAGCATACCAAATCACAATACAGTAATGCCTATCGTTTCTCTATCAACATTACAGTAAGGATGGACAAAATGTGGCCATGGTGCCACATGTGACAAACTCAGGCTATTTGTGTGGCCCCTTCTCATACTCACTGAGATCATCCTTTTTGTGCAAAGAAAGGAAAGAATGGCCTCCCTTTGAAAGCTCAGGGAGTAGTGGTTCACCTTTTAATTAGTTCACAGGGCCCTTCTTCACTATTTACTAACAAAAATATCTATATTTAAAAACAAAAAAATGACTTAAGCCTTATTCTGGTTTGGTTTGGTTTCAGTTTCTGCACTATTGTGCATCCTCCAGGAAATCCCAGAACAGACAGTTTGTGAGGAGACTTGCTGAAGTTGCTCACCTTTGTATTTCAGTAATATTAAAAGGAAGACCCTCTGCATTCAATGAAGTAATACCTTGGTACTTAGCACTACCACTCTCCTTCAAGGCCAGTTATTAAATTCAACAGGTGACATATATGTACGGGGGGGATGTCCAGAGGCAAGAGCTCTCATTGATGATTTCATAATTTATATTACAAACCAGGCATAACACAGTCATTACTCTGTAACAAGAGTGGGTGTATACATAACACCACATTTTTATAGCAAAAATTAATCACCAAACAATTCCACAGAACATTAAATATGTCATAAAAAGTGGTTTTAGTACAGTAAAATGATTCAGAAAACAGAAGACTGAACTAGGAACAACTGGGAAGCATAATAATTGTAATGTATTTCAGGTTTGCAGCTGGACAATTAAATCAAATGAACTTATAGTTTCCTTGGGGGAAAGCCCAATGAAATTTATTCCCAAACTCTCAAATAATACAGTATGCATGACTGTAATCTTTTGTTGTTGGGGGTGAGGTTGTTCAGTGAAGTACAATTGCTTTCAACAGACCTCAAAAATGTTTCATTTCATCTTGGTTACAGCCAAAGTGACATATATTCATGTGGCTAAGAAATGGATTGTCAATCCAAATTTGTTTAAATGCACCTTAATGAAGTATAATTATATATACTTGGAGACTTCTAAAGGAATCTCTGAAGAAACTTTAAAGTTTCCATCCACATTCCTTGCTCCCACAGGGAGCCTGTTGACTTGCATTGAAGAAATTTCTTCAATGGCTAATATTTTTTGCTGATGACAACATTTTGCTGATGACAACATTTTGAAACTGACAAAATGTTATTTTTATTTTATTTTGGTTTTGTAGACAAGTGTTTGCACCTGTTGAAATTGCATGTTTTGTCTTCTGTTTTATTTTATGCTGTTTTATTTGTGTTAAAATTTTTGGAACAATTTTAATTTTAAATTCTAATTTAATAATTATATAGTCTTATAATTGTTTTATAATTTTTTAATTATATACACCACCCTGATACCTCTGAACAGAAGTATTTTAATGATAATGAGATAAAAAAAATGAAACTTGTAGAAGTTTGCTTGGTATTAGGGTTTGTTTGAAAATAAGTTCATGACTGCATTTTACATTTGGTCTAGTTTGGTGTGGTTGTTTTCACTGAGAAGTACTCTGTGTTATAATATGTTTGTAACAAAAAATCCATCAGCCATCTGGATGGCTATTAAAGACCTTTTCATCATAAACAAGAACAATGCAGATGGTCAGTCTTATTTGCATTTTGGGGCCTATTGAAAGAAATTAAGAAACTGGAGGGAAATAATGGTAGCCAACTGAATCATGACTCTACTATAAAATGAACACAAAATGATATATGAATATATGTGGAGCAAATCATTATCCTCCCTCATTAATGTCTGTCATAATAATAAAAAACATATTTTAAAATAAAACACAACCATTTTAGTCACAGCTGGGGCAATCTTTCCAATGGAGCATTAAGTACAAGCTAAGATGCTGTCCCTCAGAAAGGAATACAAAAAACTAATAAAATCAAAGAAACAAAATTATGCTACATCAATGTAGGCAAGTTTAGAGTTAGCAGCAAAGAGTTACAATTCAGCTATATTTTGGCATTCTGTGTCAGGAATTCTAAAGGAAAGGAGGTTTCCATATCCCTGTATCTGCTAAGGAATGGAGAAATTATTTCCAAGGGTTATTTGCATCAAATAACTCCACTGAAATCCAGCACTTAAGTGTTGATTCCCTAGGTATCGAATCCCTGACCCCCTGGCCACCAGTCCCTGAAGAACAGACTTTGTCTATTATTAATGGGTTGAAAAACAATAAAACACCAGGGAAGGACTTCTTACCAGCAGAACTATTTAAACAATTTAGTGAATGGTGGGTGCCTATTTTGACTGGTCTCTTTACACATATAAATAATACCTGCCAGATCCCAGTTGGTTGGAAATTGGCAATAGTGGTCCCCATTTATTTTTTTAAAAAGGGAACAATAAAGACCCCAGTAATTATAGGCCTATCAGCCTAATAGACCTCGTAGCCAAAATCTATTCTAGGCTCCTTTTGAATAAACTTGAAAGTTGGGTTAATGAAAAGGGTATTCTAAACGAAGAACAAGCAGGCTTTAGACAAAATCGATCTACCATGGATAATTGTTTTATATTAAACCACATGATTGCCAAATATACCAGCAAAGGAAAACATCTATATGCTGCTTTTATCAATCTGTCTGCAACTTTTGACACAGTGAATAGAGAAATTCTTTGGAGAAAACTGGTCAACCTTAAAATAGAACTGAGACTGCTGTTACTAATTAAAGCCCTGTATACTGGTACCTGTCAGAGTGAGATTTGGGTTAAATGGAGCCTTGTCAAATAAAACTGACAGATATAGAGGGGTAAGAAAAGGGTGTTTACTAGTCCCTTTGTTATTTAATTTGTATATAAATGACCTACCAGGGCAATTGAAGGACTCAGAATTCCATATGCCCCGTTTTCTACATCTTGCTCTATGCTGATGATATGATAATGTTATCATATTCACAAGTTGATATACGAAGGCTGTTAAGAAGACTTAGCTGTTATTGCCAGAATAACTCTCTTGGTAAAAGATAGCAGAGACATTGACAGCAACTAGAAGGTGAGCCAATAGAACAAGTAAAGTCCTTTTCTTACCTTGGTGTAATGAGGACGGATCCTGCTCATGCCATCACCACAGAACCTCACTTAAAGGAAAGGCTCATATGAATCTCATTCTTAAACTAAAAGTCAACAAGTACCCAGTCTCCTTAGCCCCAATAATTAATGTATACAAAGCTAAGGTAACACCTATGCTTTTATGTGCAGTGGATGTATGGGGTCTAAATTCCACTGCTGTAGTAGAACTAGCCCAGTCGCAACATTTGAGAAGTATTCTGGGAGAAGATAAAAGGACCTCAGCAGCTGCTGTTAGAGCCGAATTAGAAATTTAATCTATCCTCTCACAAGCTAAAATCGGAGTGTTTAATTATTGGTGCAAAATTAATGAACTGGAACCAGACTGATTCCCTAGAGATTATGCCTATTAGAACAGTTACACTCTCATCTGCAATCTTCATGGTCTATACAACTGATACATTTTATAAAGAGTTGTGGTCTCTCCGTAGCCTTCACAGTGAAAGATTAAGCAAGAAAAGGTGTAAGACAGAGAATCTTGGATATTGCGGCCAAAGAAGATATAGCCACCCTCAGCAGGGTAGGCAATTTAAAATGGTTGAACCAATAAAAACGGTCCTTTCAAATGCCAACTTATCTAAAAATACAGATCCCAAAACACCTCGCAGAGGCATTCAACCGAGTTAGGTTTGACCAACTTGATACCATGGTAAGACATGGGCGGTTCCAGGATATCCCTTATAATCCCTTATATCCCTTATAACAAACTTGTATTGGTGATGACCACGAAATTGAGGTTCTAGCACACATTTTGTTTAGATGTAATCTGTACCAACAGGAAAGGAACTAATACCTTGATCCCTATATTAAACAAACAATATTCTGGGATACTCACATCAGAATATCATACTTTATGAGTGGACAAGATTAAAAAATATCTATTGTAAAAGCTCGTTTCCTTCATAAAGCATCACTGTTGAGATCTAGATATGTGGGGATGATTGGTGTTAACTGTAAGGGTGATGAAGAGATTTGACATATGATGACAGATGTTTAATGTTATTTCTATTCCCCATTTTAATTCTATTTTACTTCCCATGGTAATTATCTTACACATTACTGTTCGGTTGTTTTAACATTTTTATTCTTACCTGTTTATTTGTATATTTTTTCAGTACATATTGTATATTTTTATTTAGATAGTCTGTATATAAGCTGTGCATGTTTAGGCTATTCATACGTATCTATATTGTATTGTGGTATATTGTACTTAGTGCACTATATTAACATTTTATATATGTGTGTGTGTCATTGCTTGCTATGTTGTGAGTATTTTGAAACGGCCCTTGGGCTATTCAATAAACATACTGACAATGGAGCATTAAGCATGTGACTGAATCTTCCCTTCTCAGTGTTTGGGATATTGTTTAATAGGGTGGGCCCAAGATATTTTCCTGCCTGAGGCAAACTTCAAGATGGAAAAACACCACCCTGGTCTGTACAGCTCATTGGGCTGGAAGCTTCTACTTCCAAGACTATGAGAAGTGGGAAAGCACGCACCACATCACTGGAGCCAGAAGGCTAGATAAGAGATGTGGAGGACAAGATAGTGTATGGAACTCTGTACTCCAAAATATAAAGACAGATTTGGGAGGGGGGGGGTAATTATCTTGTCTCTCTTTCAGCATGGGACTTAAGGCAACTTATAATGATGATGAAATACAATACAGGTAAAAATGATAAACAAAATTAAATTATAATTAAACAAACTATCATATTAAAACACAATTAACTTAAAAAGTATAAAATCATTCACTAACATACCAATGAAGATAAAAATACAGTACCACCCCTAAAAAGACCCTCTGTACAACTAATAAAACACCAAGTGTCTCCTTAAATAAAAACATATTTTACCTGTTGGGGAGAGGAGAACATAGTGGGGCCAACCTGTGGGAAGGAATTGCATAGCCTGGGACTATGGTCCTCTGCCATGCCCTATCCAGATGGGCCTTGACAGTGGTGGTACCAGGAACCCTACCCCCCCCCCCCCCCCCCCCCCCCCCCCCCCCCCCACACACACACACAAAAGGAGCTTAAATGTCAGGCAGGTTCATGTAAGGAGATAGACTCTTTTAGTTAGTCTGGACCTAAACTGTATAGGGCTTCAAAGGTTCAAAGGTCACAGCCAGCATTTTTAATTGTGCCTAGAAACAACCCAATAGCCAGTGAAGCCATTTCAATAAGGGAGTTAAATATTCTCTGTAACTAGCCCTAGGGAATTAATGGGCAGCTGCATTTTGGATCTGCTGAAATTTCTGAACATTTTCCAAAGACAGCCCCATGTTGTATTACAGTAATCTAAATGACATATGATCAAGGCATGTGTGTGCATAGCCAAGAATGGAATGGCCAGGGATGTCACTGAAAACTCTCCAAATAAAATATGTGGAATGATGAATTCACCTGAGCCCTGAACACCACATCATTTCATTTTTCTTCAATGGAGGGAGGACTATAAACTTACAAGGAGATTCACCTTAAATTGTACGCTAGTAATCATCAGTAAAAGGGATGCAGTGGCTCAAGTGGTTAAGATGCTGACTCTGTTCGAGGCCCAGGAGCTGCAGGATGGGGTGAACTCCTGTCTGCAAACCTAGCAGTTCAAAAGCATACAAATGCATGTAGATAAATAAGTACAACTTCTCAGTGGGAAGGTAACAGCATTTGGTGGAGTCATGCTGGCCACATGATCGCCAGAACAGTCCTCAGACAATGCTGGCTCTTCGGCTTAGAAACTGAGATGAACACCATCCCTTACATTTGGTTATGACTAGACACTTATGTCAACCTTTACCTTTAATCATCAGTAAGGAAGAAATCTCAGTATCATACAAGTAGCTTATGAAGAGTGGGGGAAAGTGCTTTAATAGAGAGGGAGTGTTTTAGAAAAAATTATATAAGCCACCAATACTGAATGTGTAACAGGCCTTCAGAGACTTACATTGCTTTATGTAAATTAAATTTACAGAAAAGGCATTGCAAAGTTCCCAGACAAAATAGATCCTACAAAGATGTTTCACTGCCTAAAGCAATTTTTAGCCACAGAGAAATCGTTGCCAGAACTATCATTATTGGATTACAACCTATTTTTACTTGTTTGATGGTGATGGCTTCCAAGAATCTTAAACTAGAGGATTCTGCTTTAAGAGAAGAAAGGAGCATGGAAAGTTATTTGTCTTCTCATTGAAAATCAGACTTCCAGGAGGTACTGCTATTCAAAGTGCTGCTGATAATAATAATAATATTAGGATTTATTTATATGCCGCCCAACCACTGGGAATCCGGGCGGCTTACAACAGAAGGGATAATAGATGGTTCCCTGCTCTCAGGCTTACAATCTAAAAATGATGATCTCTAAAGCCCTATACGGTTTGGGTCCAGGCTATTAGCAGGATTGTATTTCAGATGAGCCCATCGGAGCCCTAAGATCTGGAGAGGCCCCTCTCTCTCTCCCACTACCTTCTCAGGCTCAGGTGTGAACAAGGGAGAAGGCCTTTGTGATGTCTGTTCCCAAACTTTCAACTCTCTTCCTAAGGAGGCCAGGGCGGCTTTGTCCTTGCTCTCCTTTTATCAGAAAGTTAAAACATTTTTATGTCATCGGGCTTTTAGAAACTGATTGGTGTAGGTTTTTAATGATGTACGGTACAGTTTTAATGTTTGTTTGAAGTCTTTTCTCAGTATATGTAAAAAAAATGGAATTGAATTTCACGGTACACAATATGGATGCAGGATGATGCAACCCAAGTGAAAGGCTGCAGCATGGTGATTGCCATGAAGTGTCATGAATCACACCATATAGGATATGCCCAGGATGACACAGCAGACATGATACAAAGAGACTATTGCAAACACCTGTGTGAGACAATCATGTCATGGATAAAGTGTATAAATATGGGTGTGGCCTGTGTGACTTGCTGTTGTCATTGATGGTTGGTTGGATAGTTGTTGGTTTGTATACAGTACTGCAAATACTCTGTAGTAACATTCTGTATATAGAATGTGGAGACTTTGAGTTGTTTTTTTTTAGCACCTTGCACAATTATAGGTGTTGACAGTACTGCTGAGCATTATTATCTATTTGCATGTGCTCAGAGAGGAGGACCACAGGGGATGCATGGCTCTGACATCTTTTAATGAATTTTAATGTTTTTAACTTTATAAATTGTTTAATTCTTTAATGACTTTTATAGTTATATTTCAACAAACATTTTGCATGGTTTTAATTAGAATTGTCTGAAATATGTTGTTAGCCATCTTGAATCTCATTACTGAACAAAAGCAAGATAAAACAAAATAATAATAATAATAATAATATTTCCTACATTTGATTTTAAAATTATGACAATATCAGACTTTATGGAAAATATGGGAAACATGAAGTCCTCCTGATTTTATTGGATTGCAACTCCCAGAAGCTCCAGCCAGAAAATTGTGAAGAATGCTGGGAGTTGGAGTTTATACAGTCAGAACTTCATATCTGTAGGGGATCCATTCTAGACCCCCCCCCCCCCCGACTAGGCTCCGATATGAAAAACCATGGGACCTCAAGTCTCGTAGTGCCTGATGGTGGCAAGACTTGCACTAGGCCATTAATTCAGCTGTGTGCATGCACTGTCATTGGGGACGATGGGCTTGCCATCCACAGATATTCAGATCCATGGATGGCAAGCCCATGGATGGTGAGGTCTCACTATATCTTATTCTCATCCCTTCTTGAAGGTTTCAGATTAAAGCCAACTTTTTTCTCGCTGCTCTCACATTGCTTTCTTTAACATGCAGTCTGATTAAGGGGCCATTCAGACTACCTTTTGTACCAAATTGCAACCCAGTTTAAAAGAGGGAAGTTCCCATTGGTGATGGGTTTTGCACACCCAGATCGGGGTTTTGCAACCAGATCCAGGGCAAATCCCCCTCAGGGCGGGTTTTCTGAAAGCGGGATATTCCCCGTTTCTTTTTGGAAAACCCAGCGCAAACAAATGTGAACTTGGCCCAGATCATAATCAGGTCAAGTTCAGGAGGAGGGCTAGAGGTCAGACGGTGGGCAGTGGGTGGAATATGCCTCCCCTCTCGCACGGCTTTTTTTTTTTTTTTTTTTGGTAATTTATTTTGACAGATTATGTGAATGTTACATGCTCCAGGCATGGGTGCTCCCCCCTTCTTCTTTTTTAAATCTAGCAGGAATGTTTGCATATTCTGTCATTTTGACAGATTGTGTGAATACTACATGCTCCAGGGAGGGAACCCCTCAGCTCCTTCTTTAGGCACCTGGCTCCTACCCGCCCTTGGAGGCCTCTCCGGTGGGGAGCCTGCGCAGTACTCTCAATATGTCAGTCATGTTCAATATTGTACACCGGTGGAGGCTGATAATGTAACTAGCGAGCAGAGTGGAATGGAAAAAAAAAAAACAAAGTAATACAGCATTCATTTTTTCAAGTAACTTTCCACATCATCCTCATGCTCTAAAAATGTTGCATGTCTTCAGCCCAAGCACATTTTTACTGCAATTACAACAACTGTGTATCATGTAGAAGACTATTTTCAAAACATCCATTGAACAGTTTTACAGCTGGCAGTCATTGAAACAGCACAGGCAAGGGAGGAGTATTGAAATCTCCATGTACAACCTTCTTTACTTTATTGGACTTTAAAATAAATTATTATAAATGATTATATCTTGGTATCTGTAATAATAAATTTACCCAGCTTTTTTTCTAAGGGTAAAACTGTCACCCAAATTAGTTCAACATTCCGACTGATCTTAAATTATTTAAACTGCCAGAGATACTGAATAGCTACCATCACTGTTTTTATACTCCCTTCAGGGGGAACTTCTCTAATTTAAATTTCTTGGCCTAATTGATATCTGTGGAATTAAAGTGTAGCTGTGATATATTGAAACCATATTTCACTTAACTGAAATAGAAAAAAAATCAATACACTGTCTATATATCAAGAATAGACAGTAAAAAAAACCTCCCTCATCTAATTACTTTTTCTTATTACTGATGAAAAATTATAATAAGAACAACAGAAATAATTGATATTACCCATAATGAATCAGATTGGTACAGAACAAGTGGAAACCACTATCAAAGCAGATGGCTGATAACTCATTTTAAAGTTTTCAAAAGGTGTTAAGATAACCATAACTTTTGATGATGCCTTTCCATTTATTTATCTCTCCAAAGAAGGTATCACTTGAGAATGGGTCACCTATAGACTTTTGCGGATCTGGATCACGGATGGGAATATCTGGCATTCTACATATTTTTGGATTGCAACTGCCACCACACCAATTTAGCCAACAATGATGGATCATGGAAACAGATCTGTGAATATCTTAAGTGCCACATATTTTTCATTCCTGGTCTTCAATTCTCCCACTTGATTCACTACTAACAGCAGAAATAGCTCCAGAATGACAGAGACTAGTCCAGAAGGAATAGGTCTGCCAGCTGAATGGACTCCCATGGGTTGCTTCCCGAAGGGATGTACCTGTGAACTGCTAAAACAGTGAACAGAGCCAAATCAAAGGGCCAAAGCACACTGCAGAAATAATCTAGTTTGAGACCGCTTTAACTGCCCTGGCTCAATGCTAGGCAATCCTGTGACTTGTAGTTTATTGTGGCACCAGAGCAATCTGACAAAGAAGGCTAAATATCTCACAAAACTATAGTTCCCAAAATTGCCTAGCATTGAGCCAGGGCAGTTAAAGCGGTCTCAAACTGGATTATTTCTGCAGTGTATTTTGGCCCAAAGTGAATTATTTAAAGCCTGTGAAAGCTCTGAAAAATGTCAGCAGTAGCTTGTTATTCTGGCTGATTCCCAGTTCCTACTCCAAGACAGGAACATGCAGCCCTTCAGCAGTTGTTGGAATCCAGTTCCCATAATTCCTACTTCCTTGACCAGGTGCTGGGGGATTCCTGCTCAAGTTCTTGGCCATTGGCCTGGGGGGGTCTCTCAGGATTCAATCTTATCCCCTATGCTATTCAACATCTACATGAAACTATTCAGAGAGATTTCTGGAGTTTTGAAGTCAGGCATCACCAGTACACCAATGATACCCAGGACTATCACTCCTTTCTACCTAATTCCAAGGAAAGTGTTCCTGTGCTAAGCCAGCACCTGACAAGTGTAATGGACTAGAAGAGGGCAAACAAACTGAAATTTAATCCAGACAAGACAGAGGTATTCCTGGTCAGCTGAAGAACAGATATAGGAGTTCAGCCTGTGTTAGATGCTCCCCCTGAAATTGCAGCTTTGCAGTTTGAGGGTATTCCAGCATTCAGTTCAGAGTCAGGAAGAGCAGATTTCAGCAGGGACCAGGTGTGTGTTTGCACAATTAAAGCTAGTGTACCAACTGTGCCTGTTCCTGGAGAAGTTGAATCTAGCCATGGTGGCATATGCCATGGTTGCATCCTGTTTGGATAATTTTACCCATCTTGAATCCCATTGTGAGAGAAAGGCAGGATCTAAATCTTTGAAATAAATAAATAAATAAAATGCTCTATGTGAGGCTGCCTTGAAATAAATAAATAAATAAATAAATAAAGTGCTGTACGTGGGACTACCTTTGCAAAGTGCTCCAAAACTTCAGCTGGCCCAAAGAGCTATGGCCAAGTCATTAACTGGAGATGGATATAGGGAGCACACAACTCCCCTGTTGAAACAGCTCTACAGGCTGCCAGTTCATTTCCAGGTACAATTTGAAGTGCTGGTTTTGACCTATAAAGCCCTATGCAGCTTGGGTCCAGGTTATTTGAAGAACTGTATCTTTATGAGCCTAGTAAAGTTCCAAGATCACCCGTAGATGCCCTTCTCTATCCAAGTGTTTCCCAAACTTTGGTCCTCCAGATGTTTTGGACTTCTTTTCCCAGAATTCCTGACAGTTGGCCAACCTGGTTGGGAGTTCAAGTCCCAAACACCTGGAGGACCACAGTTTGGGAACCACTGCTCTATCCCACCACCCTCTCAGGTTTATTTAGTGGGAACAAGGGGGACAGCCTTCTTGGTGGCTTCTCACAGACTTTGGAACCCCTTCCTAGAGAGGCCAGGATGACCCCATTCTCATTTTCCTTTCAGCAGCAGATAATGTTTTCTTACCATCAAGCTTTTTCAAACTGATGGGGGTTGGTTTTTTAAATAATGTATCATTCAGATTTTAAATTTTGTATATATATTTTGAATACATTTAAATATTTAAATATTTTATGCTTTAAACTGTATAAACTGTTTAATTGTTTTTAAACATTATATTTATACTGTTTACTGCTTTAATATTGTTTTAATTTCTATTGTTTTAAATTTAATTTATTGTTAGCTACCTTGAATCCCTATATTGGAGAAAGGTGGGATATTAAATAAATAAATACATAAAGTCAACTTGATCAAGAGCTTCATTAAGAGCTCTCAGGTTTAAACTCATAGACAACCTCTTCACTAAGCTATTGGATCATTTGCTGGATCCAGATTTCTGTCATGTTAGTAATATAGAAGTCAGCAGTAATAACAAGAAATATTGTGCAAGGAAATCAGTACAGATATCCCACAGAGGAATATTTCTTTTTAAAGGTTCAGTAGTTCCCAGAGAAGTTGTGTGGCAAATTGTTGCATTTGCTTTCAAAATAAATTCACAAGGCTTAAACTGATATATGTATTCTGTGGGCTCCTAATATAGAAATATTTCCAGAGAGTGCAATCTCATTGGCAAAAACAATCCTTTTATTCTCAGAATGTCTTAAAACAATCAGCAGGATTATTTGCCTGGGTTTGCAGAAAAATATAGTCCTGCTTGGGTTGCTTAGAAGATTGGAATTTGATCCCTTACCCAATCCCAATTCCATAGTTCAACAAAAGGAGTCTTAATATCAGAATCTTTTCACAGTGTACCATAATAAACAGCACCATTCAGTGCTCAACAGTTTATTTCGTTGTGGCTAACTAATAGAGAAGAAGAAGAAGAAGGAGATTTTTATCTGAAAAACTGAAAAATTAATACCTATTAAAATAACCAAAGAAAGTGAGCAAGACAGAATGAGTGCACATGCACACAAATTAGGAAAGAGAGAGGGAGAGACTTTCCAAAAGAAAAGCCTGATTAGACATACAGATATTAATGGACCAGGTCAGCTGCAGCCTGAAGAAAAAACCCACTCAAATCTACAATGGGCAAGAGTTCATTAGCCACAAATGCTCTCATGGAAGCTCTTTGGACTACTTACTAAAAAGCGACTTAATACTATCTGGCAGTTTTCTTCTATTCTGTGGAGCATCTGACAGAGTCTGCCCTAGGTTTTGTAGGACCCTGTGCTAAGTGAGATGTGAAGTGCCTCAGGCAGACATTTGTAGCTCATGCAGTTGATGAATGAGGTGAGGAGGGGCAATGATGTTTGGAAGCTGGGCAATGCTCACTGCAAACATCTGTAAAAGACTGCATCTCTTAGAATAAAACAAAAGGTAACTATTTTACAGCTGTCAAAACACAGTGGAAAAGCTCTTAAGGCTTATCTTGGAAAGTTTAAGAGATAAAAGAAAAAAATTCAGGTCATCCATGTGATACACAAGAAAGAAACAAGGCTCACTTGAAGCTGAAAAATATTATAGTCAGTTTTCCAGCATTTGGTCACTGAAACCAAAAAATGGATTTCCAGCCCTATGGCTTTTCATTTGGTGGCACCTATTCTGTTGAATGGTCTCCCTGCTGTGATATTTCAGGGCTCAATGCTGGTGAGTCTGGGCATTTTGTTTTTGTCTATTCC
The DNA here is from genome assembly GCF_019175285.1 of Sceloporus undulatus. Classification (NCBI taxonomy): domain Eukaryota; kingdom Metazoa; phylum Chordata; class Lepidosauria; order Squamata; family Phrynosomatidae; genus Sceloporus; species Sceloporus undulatus. Next base: position 50,725,351 of record NC_056526.1, on the reverse strand, counting down.
TTTTGTTTTTTGCCTTGGCTCCTCCATCCCTTGGACACTATGAGTTATTTCAGATTCATTCATATAATGTATTATCGTGATTTTATTGGCTTGTGTTGTGGTGCTGCTGTCATTCCCCTTGGATTTGCACAAATGAGAAGAGAAACAGAAATATTTCCAATTAAAACCTTGATACATGTTGCATTAACAAATTTTAAACAAATTTAGGATGATGAGCATTACCATAGAGGGGGTCAGGGTTGCTATAAAATCCTGAAACAACATTAATATGTGGGATGCAGCAATGTACACAGTGCTGAGATAATGACATCAGCACATCAAACAGGCTAGTTAAGAGAAGTACATCTAATTGCAGTGCCAGACTATGATCAGCCATAATCTCCCTGGCTACAATCCATAAAGTCTATTTAAAGAGTACAGACACAATACAGAGTCCCAAACTTCCTCAACAGCATGTCTTTGCACTGTCAAAGGCTATTTTCAAGATCAAAAAGTTGTCTCTGTGAGTAGCTTGTCAAACAGTGTGTAGATTGCTGTCTGAAAGCAGGGACTGGGAGATGGCATTGTGTCTGTTATGCTGGCAAGATGACTATAGATCAGTGTGGGGTGAGTTTTTGGGGCAGCAAATGGTGGATTAACCACTGCTACACCAAGACAAAAAAAGCCAGCATGGAGTAATGAGCACTTTACTATGTCTCTAGAGACCAGGGTTTGAATCCTTGCTCAGCCATGGAAACCCACTGGGTGACTCTGGACAGTTCACACTATCCTCAGCCTCAGAGGAAGGCAAAAGCAAATCTCCTCGTGTCAAGAAAACCCTGTGATAGATTCACTTTTGGGTTGCCATATGCTGGAAACAACTTGAAGGTACACAATAACAACACCAAGGCAAGCACTAATGTTTTTCTCCTGCTGCTGAACCCTGCATGAAAGACAAGCACAAATCTAGATTCCATGCAAGGAACTGAATTGAGACATATTACAGAAATCACTTAAGCTATTTTACTTTCAGCTACAATTCCCTGTATAGAAGCTATTCACTTCACTGGTCAAATAAATTTTATTTGCTCTTGCTTTTAAAGATCTCCCTGACCTGGTGAAATAGGTCCTGGTCCTTACACCACCTCAGGTGTCAATACACCGAAGCTATGACTTAACTGATCTGAATCCTAAAATGGGAAGCATTAATCCATTTCTGTCTATAAATGAAATTGTCACACTCCATTTAATTTACATTTCATGTATGTATGGAATTCCATTTAAATATGAATATACCAATTCAGTGAACCACATATACAGAACTGTGGGTTTGAGTTTCATAGCAGCTTTCATTTGGAAAAAAAAAAGGTTGGGTTGTTCTTGGTTTTTACTGTGCAGTAATGTAGAATGCACTAAAGACAGGAAATGACAATCTGATTGATATTTGGTATGCTATCATCCTGACTCTGATGTGCTGAGCCATTTGTTTACTGACAGAGAAGGAAGCAAGAAGAACCTCCTAGGCATAATGTGCTGAGCCTGCTTTCTCCTTGAATTAAAAACCAAGTCCCTGAACAATTACAGAAATACACTGACTGCTTAATAGATACTCCTATCATCAGAAACACAAGGGCTATGAAAGAGACATACAATCAACATTTTAGAAAAAATATCCAGAAGGAGGCACTCTTTTGTCAGCATTTTTTCCTTCTGCACAGCTCAGCATTGTCACAGTCAGCATCTAGAGATCACTGTCACCATAAGTAACACTGTACCAGGACAGGTCTTGGCAGTGTCCTTCTTCCATACACCTGCCATCTTCTCATAGATATCTAGAAAATGGCAAGGTGGATGACAGTGAGCAGAGACAAGATGGCATAGGGCTATTCTTATCAGCTGGCTGGGTCTCCTCTTACATTTCTGGTACAGGATGGTCTGGTACAGGATGAAAGCACCAGGCTTCTTGGCACAAACCAAAATCAAACTAAATCCAGATCAAAAATAGGAATTTGTAAGTAGAAATTCAAATATCAGCCAGTCAGCTTCCTAGAAACTTCTTTTTGATGGTTGGGAGAAAAAAAGTTGTGCCTGCTGTTAACTATGGCATATGGACCAGACATACCAAAGATTTTAAAAATATTGTGCTCTGGTTGTCGGATTATGACTCTCATCAGTCCTAGTCAGCATCACAAATGAGGAGAGAATGCTGGAAATTGCAGTTCAAGAACATCTGAAGTGCCACATATTCTCCATCCCTGAGGTCATTCTTCCATTCCTCATATCACATCTCTGCAGTTTCTCACTGGTATGGTACAACTGTTTGAACTGTTGTTTTTTCTTGCAAGGTTAGGAACAACTGATTATTTTAGAAAGTTGTTTGTAAACTGATTCTTTTTTGCAATAGTTAAGGCACACAGTCATATTACAACTGTAACAAACAAATGTCATTCCTTTTAAGCTGTAATTGTAACTGTTTCAATTACTTTTATGCTTATAGGATTGTTTGGTCTCATTATTTCAGCACTGACAGTTTCAAAGGTAAGCAGCTTATAGCATTTTGATATTTTTAAAAAATATCTAAAAAGTAAAAAAAAATTAAGTACCTTTTAAATGTTGAAACAGAGAAATGTTACTTGACAAATTGTAACCGCAATAACGGCGGGTTACAAACCGCCAAAAATACGTATGGAATATGTATTAGGGTTAGGAAGGGGCGGTGCTTCCGCACCCCCCTAACCCTAGTATGTATTCCATACGTACAACATGGCGGCGCCCCTTCCACATGGGGGCCGCCATGTTTACATATCAGACGCATTAGTGTCACGGCGCTAATGATGTTGCGAGTGCGCCAGCGGCGCCTTGCGACATCATTAGGGCGCCGCAGAAAGAAGCTCCATTTTGGAGCTTCTTTTTTGCTCTGCAAGGGAGCCACGCGGTGTGGCTGCGACGGCTCCCTTACGGAGCAAACGGCGGTGGCGGCGGCAGACCACATCAAAGCGGCGGTCTATAACCCGCCAACAAGTCATTACTTGACGCTGACCTTCTTAGAATTGTGTTTCAGGATCACCTTGGTTGCCTTGGCAAATGATTTATACAAGGAACTGCACAGAGGTAATGAATTCCTATTGGTTCTATGGTCTTCTCAGAAACTTTTGATATTGACCATGATATCCTTCTTGGCTGCCTCTTGGGATTTAGGTGTACTGTTTTATAGTGATTCCAGTCCTTTTTGCAGAAGTGAACTTAGAAGAGATTCCTGTTTAAAGTCTTGGCTGTTGGCCTATGGGATCCCTCAGTGCTCAGTTTTATCTCCCATTTTATATGAAACCACTGAGAATGGTTGTGCAGAGTTTTGGAATATGCTGATGATACCCAACTCTGTCTGCTTTCCCTCTAATTCCAAGGAAGCTGCTTCAGTGCTAAACCAGTGTCTGCTAACAGTGATGGAAGTGCTGAGAGTAAACAAATTGGCGGGGTACAGACCGCCGCTTTGCAGCGGTCTGGCGCCGCCGCCAGAAGGTCCGCGGGGGAGCCGGAGCCTTCAAACGGCCCGACTCCCGCGCGGACCGAAAAAAGAAGCTCCAAAATGGAGCTTCTTTTTGCGTCGCGTTTGCGACGTAGCGAGGCGCCAGGGGCGCGCTCGCTACGTCAGCAGCGGCGCGACGCGTCTGGACGCTGTGCGTCCGATGCGTAAAGATGGCGCCGGCCATGTAGAAGGGCCGGCGCCATCTTGTACGGACGGAGTCCGTACGAGGCCATGGGGCGTCTAAAAGAGACGCCCCTTTTTTAAAATGGGACGTCCGGAGGACGTCCCAAAGGGCAATGTAGAAAGCCCCATTGTAACTTAATCCAGGCAATATACAGGAGTTCTTGGTTAGTCAAAGGGCCAGTCAGGGAATAGAGATTCAACCCAGGCTGGATGGATTTACACACACACACACCCTGAAATTTCAGGTTCACAGTTTGTATGTACTCCTGGATTCAGATCTGACCCTGAATGCCCAAGTTTTGGCAGTGGCCAGGAGAGTGTATACACCATCTGCACCCATTCCAGTAGATGGATGATCTGGCTATAGTGGCACATGCCTTGATTATATCCCATTTGTCCTACTGTAGCACACTAAGAGCCACAATTGGAAACTGGACACTGCAGTGAGGTCAAAATGCTGCAGTCACTGAGACTAGGACTGGTTGCAGGGAGCACATCACTCCCATTTGCAACAACTTGTCCATATCTAGGCACAATTTAAACTGCTGGTTATGAAGTTTAAAGTCCTATGGCTTGGGTCCAAACTATCTAAAAGACCAGGTTTCCTTCTATGAGTCTGATTGACTTTTAATAACTTTGTGGGAGGGCTTTTCTCTTTGCCCTATCACCATCACAGATACATTTGGTGAGGGCATATAAAAAAGCCTTAGCAGCTGCTCCCAGATTGTAAAACTCCCTCCCATAGTATGCTTAGTCCTCCTCTTGTTTCCTCTCTTTCTTCTGGCAGGCAAAAATATTTTATTTAGGAAAAACTATGGCTTTTATTGGGGTGTGTTATACTTTTATCTTTTTTACTATGTTTTAATGTGTCTGAGATAAAACTGTTTAATTTTTTTTAAAAAAAATTTACAAATAGGTTGCAGCTATATTTGTTTTAATTAGTTGTAATCTGCCTTAGGTTCCATAATAGGAGAAATGTGGGATATAAATTAATTCATTAAAGTAATTGTCTGTGTGCAAGTCCTTGGATTTGGATGGGTGGGCTTATCTGGCAATTGTTTCATTCATTTGACAATATGACAGGTAAAAAAAGACTGACTTTTTCATCTTCATTCAATGCCCCTGGAGTTCTGAAAATTTAATATTAGCAAATCAATATCCAGTTAATTCAAGTATCTTCCACTGATATGACAAATAGGAATAAGACAGCTAGATATAAATCCATTACCCCCCCCCCCAAAAAAAGTCTAAGCATTATATTGGGGATTCTGACTATGTGTCAGGATCCCAGATGAAAACATTCATGTTTGAGAACCGCCATTTCCCTAACCAGATGCAGCAACCCAGCACTTTTGAACTGCAGTCAACCACAACACTGTCAGAACAAAATTATGAGCAATCTCAGTGTAGGCATCAAACTGCTATTTTGACATTTCCCATTGTGGTCTACAGAGAAAAGCCTGTGACCTACTTTTTGCATTAGTGCTGTCATAGTGGCCACTCACGCTCTTATGGTAATGCATAAGCCCTATCTGAAGCTGATAGTAAGAACTTGGCATACTAATGCACTCAAGGGTTTTTAATTTGCCATGAGGGAAAAAATATAATTGTGTAAAGACAAACAGTATTATTAAAGATGTATTGCACAATCTTATTTAGGATATTAATTGTCTTATTATCTTCATGTGCTTCTTCATTATAAATATACACAATTGCTGTATTATTTCATAGTCATTCTCCTAGCTTTATATATTTTCCTTAAAGCATATTCTTTATACACAGGAAACTTCTAGCAAGAATGACTATTAGTGAAGTTGCACACAAGTCTGGTGCCCTAAAATATGAAGCCAATAAAACAGTATAAATTTGAAACTTAAAATAAACAAATCAAAAAATCAGTTTAATTAAAAAAATCTGGCTCTCTCACTGTCTTCAGTCAACTCCCTCAAATCTCAAAACCAATCAGAGGAACCCATTTCCAAAACCATGCCATAGCTATGCGTCCAAAACATCCCCTTAGGTCTGGTGTATTAACAAGGATTGACTGGCCAGTTCCAATCACAGTTTCTCTCCTAATGTCAGTCTCACATGGGTTAATATGATGTAGGGGAAATTCAGTTGTCTGAGCAGTTTCTATTAACATCAAGACTACAACCTCTGAAAACTCCATCCCAGAATTGGAAAGTGTAATCCAAAAAGTAACCTTTTCTAGGGATTTCTGTCACTGAATATGTATTAAACTTGAAGGAAAAGAAAAAAATATGGGACAGAATGGGAACTAGGAAAATACTCTGTGTGTGGTGTAGTAAATTGGAATACAATGATTCTATCTGAGAAGTACAGGTCTCTGTGAGATAAAGGAGCAAGAAACTACTGATGACTTGCAAGGTGACCCTGCTGAGATGTCTTACACTCATAGGAAACCATTGTTTACTATCACAGGGGTGCATATAGTTCCTTTTGACCATCACATTCTGATTAGAAACTTTGCAGAAAACTGTCATTTCAAAATATGAGATGCATGGAGAAAGTAAAGTACATTTTTATTTGTTTAGACAGGAAATTCTAGTCTCCCAAACTTGTGGCAACACCACATGGACGTGACACAGAGAAGCCAATATAAGTGACAAGTAAAGGAGTATAATTTGCCTTCTTTACTGACAGTCAGGATTAACTACTTTTAAAATGCTTTCATGTTCTTTCTTGCTGAGTGGAAGAAATCATCCATTTCTTTTATTTGATAGCCCCTTTCTGCCATTATGCCAAAAGCTGGATCAGCATGTCCATGAATCAGAGATATGGGCACACCCCAATATGAAAGATTTTGATGGGGATCATCTGAGATTCGTGAAAATGACATTCCAGCTTCAGTATTTTCTTCCATAATACTATGGAAAGCATGAGATAAAAATTATTTTTTTACAAAAATTAACAATAAATAGATTATAGCTCCTAAAATCATCTGGGAATGTTATGTAGCACCACATTTAGAGTGCTGACAATAGCTATTAAAGCATATGGAAAATAGTGACAAAATATGAATCAGCTCTGAGGCTGTTCCTTCTGATTCACAAATAGTCCTAAGGTGTGATCTTTCCATGATGCTTGTTGGAACTCTAATGAGACAATTTGATGCCCATGTAGAGTGAATTATGTGTGTATCAACTACCTACTCTGAGGAAAAAGTTCTCCAATGATCAATGCAAATCTGCTGAAGGCTGGTTCCACACCAGGTGAAGCAGGTTACTCACTCTGAAAGATCATGTCACAATGGAATACATTAGACTGAAATTTTCTTCCCTTTCTGCTCCTGTGTGACAAGTGATTGATTGTTGTTCTGTATCATCTCCCAACCCACAAGGGCTCCCAACATGATGAACAAATAAAAACCAATTACAGTAAAACTATACAAAGATTATTTTTAAATAAAACACATTAAAATGACCTTTACAAAATTCTACAAGTTAGTCTAAACAGCAATTTCACACACTGAATACCATGTACAACAGCACTGTTTTGGCTGCCCACTGGAAGCTTAAGAGAGATGGGGCCAGCCTAACATTGGATAGAGAGGTCCACAGTCAAGGCAATGCTACAGAGAAAGCCCTGTTATGTGTACCCACAAACATAACTGTTGGGACACACAAAAGGCCTCCTCTGAAGATCTCAAATTTCTGACAGGTTCATAAGTGATAGTTTAGGGCTTTGTAGGCCAACACCAGCACTCTTAATTTTGTCTGGAAACAAATTGGAGGCCATGTAGTTCTTGCAGGACCAGTGTTATATGGTTTCTAAAATGCATTAATTTGGTTGCTGCCGTTTACACTAGCTGCAGCTTCTCAACATTTCTCAAGGGCAGCCTCATACAGTGTAGCCTGATCTGCTGGTAAGTAAAGGCACAGCTGGTACACCGGCCAAAGGTGTGCAAAGATACTCCTGTCCTGGCCACCACAGCAACCTTGCTTTGCAGGAGCAGACTGAGGCCAAGAGCCCTCCCATGTTACAAATCTATCTTTTGGAGGGAGAGCAATACCATTCAGAATAGGCTGTGGTCCGAAACCCAGTTTGGTTTTTGTACTGACCACTAGTACTTCTGAAAACATCAAACTTTTAATTCTCATTGTTTTAAATACTACCATTACCATTACCATTACCATTACTATTCTATTTATTTATTTATTCAAGACATTCCATTAATCTCTACAGTTGAAAAACGTCTGGTCTCAAATAATAAAATCCCTGTCATGAGTCTTACAATGTAACCATGACATAAAAAGAGAAAAGAATGAGGAGGGGAAAGAAGAAAAGCAAACTCAGGAACCAAATCTTAAAGATAAATATTAGTTCTTAAAATAATTAGCTGGAATACAAACACTTTAAAGGGAGGAAGACATTGATAGGGTTAGTCTTTCTGCAAAGCAGATAGTACCCTGATTTTCATCTGAATCCATTGCAGCTTGATGGAAGGGAAACTGTCCCTTCATCATGGTAAAGGAATGAGATTCAGAATGAGATGGAATTGCTGTTTGCAAGTATTAAAGGAAATGGGATATAAGATCCCATTTTTATAATCATGTGCTTTTTACATTGGCTACACATTTCCTTTCTGTAAAATGACACTTCAGTTAATTTGCTGGGCAGGAGCTCAGGCTTGATGCATGTCAAGCGGTACAAGAATTGTGCCTTCAGGCTGAAGAGAAATGAGCTTTATTATGTTTGGATGCTTACCTATATTACCCTAGAACATTTGCCTTACCTGGCAAGGGAAGGAAATATTCCTTGCTCTTAGTGTAAAGTATTGCTGCAAAGGGTACTGCTGTAAATAGGGTAACTGCCTCCTCACATGTGCTCGCGTTGTTGTTGTTGTTGTTGTTGTTGTGTGCCTTCAAGTCATTTCCAACTCATGGCAATCTTAAGGTGAAGCTATCATGAGGTTTTCTGAGGCTGAGAGTATGTGACCACTATGCCACACTGATCTACTCCCCCCCCCAGGCTTCAACAGCAAAACCAAAAAGGCAGGTATCAACTATGTATTTATTTCATCCAAAACAACAAACAGCCAATGGAAGTGATTACATTCACTTAGTTGCTAGAATTTTAACTTTCTGTGGCTCCCTTGATAATTCCACTCCAAAAGATTTATCTCACCCATTAGCTTCATAGAAATGAAGACTCCTTTTGAGTAAAGTCCTAATGTCAAATGGTCTGCATGCTCCAACACAGTGGCTGTGAGGATTCAGTGTGAGGCTTCATTGTGGCCAAGGTGAAGCTGTGGGGATTATTCTCTGCAGATCATTCCCCTCCCAGCACCTAAAAACTTTGTATCCCCAGTTCATATAGGCTATAGCTCAGACAATGGAAGTCTGAGTGCTGATTCTTCTGTATCTTGCTGGCTCAAAATTTTGGATGCCCTCAGCACTAATAATTGATTTTCAAGATGCAGGTATTCACATCTGTATTAGAGGTTCAGAAGAAAAGTAGTATCCCTGGGTTTCTATGGACTCAGCAAGGAAACAATGTATCCCACATACCACATACTTCCATATCAGAACTACATTTGTCTAGTCCCGGATGTCCCTTCTCAATGTTTAAGAGTCCTGGGAATCTATGCTTCCCAGGGCTCCTTGCTCATCCATGCATATTCAGAAAACTATTTTCTATTCTAAGCCAAATAATGTCTTGGGGAAATAGAACTCAATTCATAAGGCAATCAAGCATGATGAACTGGAGGACAGTATACTCCAATCTGGGAAGTACAAGTTACCACAGCCAGTTTCAATAAGCTGAATGCTATAGCAATATGAGTTAGCAGACATTATCATAGCTTCATCCAAATCTAGAGTTCTTTTTAATATATGACCATGTATTAATATACTAAGAGTTAATTTTTAAAAGCTCTTTGCCACAAGGAAAAAAATACTTAAGCTTATTTTATGAAGGGTCAAATGTGTATTACACTCATACAACACTAAATTGAATCTTATATAAAGAAAATGATGAAGCATGTTATTAATGTTTAAATTGCTGCAGTTCATTTTCCCACCCAAGCTGCTTGATTAATTATTAGTGTGTTACTGAATAAAGCAAGTGGTCTACAGGAGAAATTTTGAAATTCTTGTGGTTAGAACTCACAATAGCTTACACAGTATTTCTCCACACACCCTCTATTCATTTCAGTGTGATTAAAATGCACTTTGCATTTCTAGCATTGCCCATGATAGAAGTAGAGCTGCCTTAGGAAGTTTACTTTTTAGACTACAACTCCCAGAATTCTAAAATGTTTAGAATACAACTCCCAGAATTTAGAATACAAATCCCAGAAAAGATGAGACATCTATAGTTGCTGCATTTTGATCAGTGCTGGTCATAGCCTCCTTTGACTTAAGTAACATGATGGTTGCAACAATAATTTACGTTTCTTCTTTCGCTGTTGTAGGTGGGTCTGGTTCATCTCAAAGCAGATGTCTCTCTATCATTTTTTCTCCTCATCTCTCTTAAACACTTTAGGCTAAATTCAATTGTTAGTCCCACCTACAGTAGACCTGGGAATTTTGGTATGTCTCTACATATGTAAATTCTATTAATTACTGCCAATGACAAGCATTTAGACCTAGCCATTTATTCCCATATTTGGGCTCCAGTTCTTCATTAATGATTTTTCAGTTGCTACTCAGAGCTGTCCAGGTTACTGACACTCATCAATGAGATGACTTGCTTTCCTTGGTAATGAATGTATTAATAATAATAATAATAATAATAATAATAATAATAATAAAATTTTATTTCTATACCGCTATTCCAGCGATCACAGTGGTGTACATCAAAGAGTAAGACAATTAAAACATCAGCATGACAATAATACAAAGTTAACAATTAAGAACAGTAAAAAACTAACAACACCCTATACAAGTGGCTGTGTAGAATGGAATACACACAAACATTGCCAAGGGGAAGAGAATGACCACAAGGCTCACGGGGGGAAAGCCTGGCGGAACAAAAAAAGTCTTCAAGTTCTTCTTGAAAGCATCGAGGGAGGTGGAAGTACGGAGCTCATTGGGGAGGGAGTTCCAGAGCTGAGGGGCTGAAATAGAGAAAGCCCTCTGAACTGATACATATCGAGCGTCTGGAACTCTTAAAAGATGTCTTTCACCCGACCTGAGAGTGCGGGGCGGATTGTATGGGGAGAGGCGGTCCTCCAAGTACCCTGGGCCCAAGCCATTTAGGGCTTTATAGGTGATAACCAACACCTTGTATTCGGCCCGGAAGCGAATAGGCAGCCAATGGAGATCTTTTAGGACTGGTGTTATATGGCTGGCCCTGGAACATCCAGTAACCAGCCGAGCAGCCGTATTCTGCACTAATTGAAGCTTCCGGGTTTGGTACAAGGGTTGCCCCATGTAAAGCGCATTACAGAAATCTAATCTAATTTATAGTTACTATCCTTTTGACAGCCTATAGCTTGACCTTCCCCACCTCAAGACTATGGGCTGCTGTTTAGGATCAGGATAAAACATATATGGATGTGTGTGTGTGTGTGTGTGTGTGTGTGTGTGTGTGTTTTTTTTCAAGTCGCCTGAGGCAAGTTGTTGGGCCTCAGGCATTTCATAGAGTTTTCTTAGGCAAGGAATAGTCAAAGGTAGTTTTGTCAATGCCTTCCTCTGAAATATAGCCTACAGCACCTGGTGTTCATTGGTGGTTCCCATCCAAGTACTAACCAAGGATGACCCTACTTAGCTTGCAAGATTACACAGAATCTGGTACCTTTAGGGTATTTAGGGACTGCACAGGCCTACCTCCCCATGTCTCATGCCAAAATGAATTACATATAGGAAAATAACTTCAATATATAAATAACATTTTGCATTACGTTACAAAGGGGGGGGGAGTTCAAACTTGCTTTTCTGCAATTAATGTTATGTACAGTGGTATATCCATTATTTTCCTGAAAGAGAATTCTGTGAATGTGTATGTGTGTGTATGTAGGGGAAGGGGTACATCCAGAAATAGTTTCCAAAATCCCATTAATATAGAAAAATGTTTGGTGTAGACCAGAAAGGATTTCCTTTAGATATACACAAGGGTTTTAAGACATACCTTTCTTTACATGTTAAATCATACAAAAGGGTCTCCCTGCAGTGATCAGGTTCATGACTGCATTACTGGCCCAGCCTGAAGAAAACCTATTTCAACATCTGGATTCATTGGTAAGCATGTACCTGCAGTGAGGGGCTGGCTACTCATCCATAGGTTGCTATGTGATAGGGTCCAGTACTATCATTAGACAAAACAGAACAGCTGTCTCAGTAAGAAGTCATGGGCGATGACTGCAATATATTGTAGGAGAGAGCTGTGTCCAAGTGGCACATGCAGTGATGAATGGTGTCACCATCAGTATTCAAGATACTTTTGCCACCACCCCAGGTAGCATTTGTACATGGGATGGGAGAGAACATTATCTTGCTCTTCATCTCAGTCAGCCAAATGTTTTCAACTGGCCCTAGTCCTGATTATGTGTAAATCTTCAAACAAGCAGCTCCTCACAAGAAGGAAGGAAGGAAGGAAGGAAGGAAGGAAGGAAAGAAGGAAGGAAGGAAGGACCAGTCTTCTCAGTCTTGTTCCTGAGGTCTTTTACATTTGTGATAAATGGGAGTCCTTCCATTTATCAGAGCCTTCTTCCTAGATAAATAAAGGGTTAAAATGTGTGAAGATGTACATTTTAGTGAGGAAGGAGCACAGAATTAGCACCTGTCCAATGAGAATCCCTCACATTAGGTCTTTCAACACAACTTTGGAGGCTATTTTAGATTGGTCCAAAGAATTCACATAATATAGGTCCTTGGCTTCTGTCCATTTTTCTTATTTCTGTATCCACTCATTCCATTTTTGGGGGGTGGGTTGGAGTGGAGGGTTCTTTCTTGGAGCTGCACTGGGGTGCCTCAACTTTTTTTAAAAGGGGCATTGTTTGCTGAGATGGTTTGAAGAACAAATTTTTAATCGCTGAATTTTTATTTTTATTTTAGGATTGTAAAGTTATACTATAAAAATGTTGTTTCACAGATGCACCTTAACTCTTTAAAAGCATTTTAAAAGAATGGATGACAACTGAAGGGAACATATTGTTCTGATGTCTTGAAACGAAAAATAAACCCACTTGAAGATAAGAATAAAAACCTGAGACTGGTGTTAGGTATTGCAGAAAACAGTCCTAGGCAACAAAAACCTTATTTGGATATTATTATTATTTTAACAATTATTATTCTATCATAATAACAATGAATAACAACTACAGCAACCAAAAAATACAACCTTCTAACACATTTGCCACATCTGGACGAACCCTGAAACTGTCTGTTATCCTTCAGTACTGGCTATCACTAATGAGAGTTATAGACCAACTGAAGGGATGCACTGCTCCCCATTCCTGTTCTATCTACCACTCCATGCTACTTCTGTAGAAAATTATAGTTTCACTGATCTAATTTTCAACCTGTGAATCATGCCATGCTAGCAGAGCTTATTCATTCATTACTACCAACAGGGCAAGCCACCTGTATGCACTATCCTGCTGCATGACTCATCAGAACAATAAGCCTAAAACAATAGTTGCAGTGAAAGGGACAGATCAATGCCACGGTCATTATGCTTCACTTAAAGCAAAAAAAGGCTGTAGCACATTAGTGGTAATCAGCAGAAGGAACACTCCCAGAGATTTACCAGCTGTATGTTTGGCCATGGCCTGAATGAGAGAAAAGGATTTCTCAAAAGCAGCAGCAGCAGCAACAGGAGAAAATTGCAACAGTCACATACAGACAGAACCTGTGAATGTAAAGAATTCTGAATGATCCTTAATAGCAAATGGTAGCATTATCAATAGCAAAGGAGAAAAAACAGAATAAATTTGGGTTATTGAATGAGAAGATGAAGAGATATGGAAAGCTAGAAGGGAAGAACTTTTGGTTGTAAATAGATTTGACTCAATCCAGTCAAGGCAGAAATGGAAGCTGTAAGGCAAGCATGGGGAAAGTGGAGCTTGTGAGTTGCATGGTGTTCTGACTCCCTTCTTGGATGACCAAGCAACCCAACAGCCCAGAAGCTCCATCAAAATGTTCCCAAATTGTAAATTGCTGCTATTGAAAGGGTAATTTCCCTTTTAAAACAGCTTTGATTCCTCCTACAAATAGACTGATCAAAAATCAAGAACTACAAATTTTTAAAACTTTCCAATATTTTAAAATATTTTTTTAGAATTGTAAGGTTATAATATAAAGGTCCTATTTTAAAGATCCTCTACAACTCTTTTAAAATATTTTAAAAGAAAAAAGGGCAACTAACAGGAACGTATTTTTCTGATATCTTGGAATTGGAAAGAAACCCAGTAGAGGGTGAGAATTTCAACTAATTTCATTTAGTCAGTTTAGCCCCGCAAACCTTTTTAGCTTCCTTGGACCCATGGATCAAGTGGGTCCTGTTGCTGCTACCTGAAGAAACAATCCCTTTCCTTTTTGAAGTCCACATGCAGCTTCCTACAACCTCAAATTCTGCATGTTCAGAAACATTTTCAAGCAGGGTTTTTTTTGTTTGTTTGTTTGTTTTTTGGTACTATGAAGGGCTGCAGTGGGAGTGAAAAGTTCTGCTGTTGTATGTCACAATTTACTCTTAGATCTTAATAATTAGTAACTTACTTCAGTGGGTAAGTGAATGCATTTTTTTTTAATGTGAGAGACTTTGAGGGCAAGGACAAGAAGTTTCCTTTTGCCCTTGTACCGAGAAAAAAAAACAACTTCAAAGTCTCTCCAAAATAAATTATCTCCCAAAGAAAGCAGTAAACAAATTAACCTCAGTCTTGAATAATACAATTTGTGTATTATAACTGTATGATTTAATTTGGTTTCAGGATGAAGGCAGGAAAAAGTGTAGTGACTAATCTTTCAACTGCAGTAACCCTTTGCTAACTTGCTGGAGCCAATGTGGTTATTCTGACAAAACTATGGCTATCCTGACAAAAAGGACAGTCAAGACCAGAGGCACATGCAGTGGGATTTATTTGGATCTTGGGAGAGCTGACAATTCCCCTGGGTACTGCACCATTGAGTTAAGCCATTACAATCTGATTTAAAAGTCAAGGAAACTTGTACATTGACTTATTAATAGCTGGACAATTCTCAAATATATGGAAAGTTCACAGAATGATGCTTTTTAAAAATGGCAGTAGGAATATGACACTCAGAATCTTTATTTTACACAAGAAGAAAGTCACCAACAGTCAAAATAGGACAGGGATGAATCATACTCTGTGATCAGAGTATGGCTCTACAATTGCCAGTTATTTCTAGCAAAAGAAGAAGAAGAAGTTAAGCTTCACATGTGTCATTTACAATTGTCCTTGAATCAACTTTTATTCTTCCACAGTTTATTTTTATTTGGCTAAGTGGGAAGAAAACAGCAGCCAGTCTTAAAACAGTTCTCCCTCCATGTTTGCAGGGGATAGGGGAATGAAACCCCTGTGAATTTCGAAAAATTGCAAATAACTCTGCTCCCCCCCCCCACTCAGAAGTCAGTTAAAGAGAAGGGTGAGTGGGGGAAGAGGAGCAGGGGTGCACACTCCTTTATCCCCCACCCTCCTGTTCCTTTAATTAGTTCCCTGTCCCTTCTCTTCCTCGATCCTTTCCCTGGGCAATCCAGGGAGAAAATGGGGAAGAGAAGGCAAGAGGTGCCTTGGCCCCTCCAAAACCTTTCTCCTCCTCAATCCTTTCCCTGGGCATCCCAAGGAGAGGAAGGGGAGGAGAAGGCAAGAGATGCCTTGGCCCCTCCAAGACTCTTCTCCTCCCCAATCCCTTCCTTGAGCTGCCCAGGGAGAGGATCAAGGAGAAGGAATACCCACATTAGCTACCTTGCTCTCCTGAATAATCAAAACCATGAGTCTTAAGACCATGAATATGGAGGGCCGACTGTACATTGAAAGGTCCTATGATTATTACTTACAGGTGAAATATCCTATAGAGGAAAATTATATAGAGAGAAATAGGTGTTGCTTCAGACTTTGTAGATTTTTTAAAGCAAGAAAATCTGGCTATCAGATCCCTGGAATACATTTAACAGGTTAATAAATCAACTCATTCCAGGGAAAATATAAAAACAGACTACATTTAACAAAATAAACAAAAACTCACCCACTTCATAATAAGTATAGAGTGGGTTTGCTATAGTTCTTGATCTTGTGCTAATAAATCACACTCATTAATAGCAGATCAGCTTGTCAAAACGTCCAGAAAGAAGAAAACATTATGCGAGAACCAACTGATAATTTAGAAACATAAAAAGCCAATTAAATAATTAAAAGTTCCAATTGGGAGCTTCAAAATGGCTTAATAATTAGGAAAAGGGGAATCTTGGAGAATTTATAGAAGTATCTATAACTGTAAGAGGGATGAGGAAAACTGTGGTGCAAAAACATCTGAACATTTTCCATCTTTGCTTAAGTTGTTCCCATCTTCTTCTTCCTCTTCCTCTTATTAAAACACTCCTATCCCACCATCTACCACAGGATCTCAGGGTAGTATTCAATATAAATTATTTAAAGCATCTCCAGATTAAAAGAACAAACAATGTTAATAAGATAAAAACATTAATCACAGTTAAGACTACTTTAACAACAAAAGTTAAAAGCACTTAAAAAACTAAAACAACTTAAAATCAGGTACATGTGTATTTGAAATACAGTTCCCAAAGACTTTAATAATCATCCATGTTTTAGCTTGGTGCCAGAAAGGAGTAAAAATTGGCGTCAGTTGGATCTACAAGGGGAGGGTATTTCACAATCGGAGCACCACAACTCAGAGTGCCCTCTCCCACATCTTCCCATTTTGTACTCCCCACATTGGTGGGACATTGGTGAAATGTCTTATGTGGACACCCTTGTGAAATTTTGATGCTACATTTGCAACAGGGACACAGAAAAGTAATATGCAATTGTAAAAAGTAAACATATTATTGATTTTGCACTCTAGTACATTTGTTATTTATTGACAGTGAAACTATACATTCTCAGTTCTCTATTTAAATGGTCTTATTACTCACTACAATGAGGGGGTATTATTTCTGATTTTTTTTTTACTGGTGATATCTGTGCTTATCTCCTGTCAACTATGGGCTGGAACAGACAGGCAGGAAAAAGCAGCTCGATCCTGCTTTTTCCAAAAGCAAGTCAATCCCCTGCTGCCTGCACAGCCCATTTCCAAGGCAGGCTGAATATGGTCCGACTACATGGCATGGTGTCAAGCCACACTGCTGGGTAATTTTTTTGTTGCTTCCCCACCATACATGCACACTGTCACACAAACACATTGTCTGCAACCTCCAAGTACCTCTCACAACCATCCAGATGCCATCCAACTGCATGGCGGCCCCTTTGATCAGCCACACAGTCACACATGCAATGCTCTGCCTGTACAAGGCATTGGCACACTGGTGTGTGAGTGATACACTGACAAAGCACATTCATGGATCCCCCTCTACATGCCCCCTTCACCCTATGCCCCCCTGTCTGGTTTGTGTATGTTGTAATAGCATTCATTGAATTGGCATACTTTCATTTCTTTGTTTTGTTACAGCCCTGCACTCATGTAGGGGTGTTTCTATGCAAGTGCAAAGATCTGCATTTTCCGCCCTGAGTCAGACTATCCCAGTTTCTTTTTGCTTTGGTTTTTAGCCCCAGAGTGTGGCTTTGTACTGGTTTCCAGCTGCTTTTGAGGCATGTGTCATCTAAATGCCTTGCCTTCAAAGCAGCTGGAAACCACTTTATTTTGCCCATCTGTTTCACCCCTAAGTCACATATTGAGAAATACACACACCCTGACGGCTTGTTCAACCAATATTGACACACAGGTATCAGTCAAACAGCCTGTGGCAAAGCATATTATGTGCTTGGCATTCTTAGGCATTCTGGTTTAAAAGTGTATACACAAACAAAAACAGCACAGTGTATATTCCAGTTTACACTCTATAACCTGCAGGGCTGCTGTTTTCTACATTTATTTAAATTGCTCCAAGGTAAGTATTGGGTCACCATGATAATAGTTTCCTTTAAAGCAGTTCATTTCTGCTGTATTAATATGTTTAACCTGCATGCCTATGATACCACTTAATTAACTTTAAAAAAAATTATGTGGGGGAATACAGACTGGCAGAAAGGGGCAGTGAGACACCACCCCTTTCTGTCCCAGATGGAGACTGCGTCAACCAAATGGTGCGGCCTCTGGGAGGCCTAAAAAGAACCCGCTCCCGGTGGGTTCTTTTTACGTCATGCATGGGCCACCATTGGCGCGCTGATGTGCGATCATCACATCCATGCAGCGCAGCCCTGTTTGGGCACTATGCCACACAGACATAATCATTGCGTGCCCCATGTGGACGGGGGCATGGCAAGATGGTGCCCATGTGCCGATAGTAGGGCTGGGTGCGTGTGGATGCCCAGCCCTACCTAACCATAATTTTGGCCCCAGGCCAGCACAAAGCACTGGTCTGTACTGGGCCTATACATCCAAACTACCTTAATTTCTCCAGTCTGCAACAGAGTTTCTGCTTGATTGTTTTCATTTTAACAAACATGTCACATATGGCTAAACAACAAATCTTACACATTATTCAGAAGTAATCTCCCACTCAATTCAACAGCCCCCCCAATATATATATATATATATATATATATATAGAGAGAGAGAGAGAGAGAGAGAGAGAGAGAACAGACTATGGGGCAGGGTAAAGAGAATCTGTACAGAAAGTCCACTACTTTCTAAATCATGACAGTAATTCAACTACCTAGTGGATCACCACTGCATTGTTCTAAATGCAAATGGGTGGAGTCATGAGTGTTGTTCCCCATGGGGATAACAACAACAACATTCAGCATGAACCCATTCTTCTAAGTCTGTTTAGGCCTCAGCAGCATAACTAACACCCAGGACAGTTTTATTAAGAAATAGAAGTGATGACCAATTTGTTTTTGTTACTTTTAGATTATTTAGCATTGCCAGGCAGCTTTGAGATTAATATGCTAAAGACCATGCAAAATGTTATGAGGTAGATGCTTTATTTCATATATGCAAATATACATGCATGCATGAGTATAAATTTGGTTTCCTTTAAATAATGTAAATATTCAGACTGGTGGTAAATTAGTCTTGGCATTGACAATTTCTGTTTATATATATTTACTAAAATGAATTCATACATTAAGTCATGTGTAAATAACATATGCTAGTGGGCTTTTTTAAAAACTTGCTGTGGCCTCCGCTTCAACAATAAATATTTGAACATGCAATTTTTTTTTGGGGGGGGGGGAATGTGTGCTGTGTGCTAACAAGATTTGGAACCATTTGACATACTTTTCCCCCTACATAGCAAGCATAATTATAACTGCTAAATATATACTCTCCTATTCTAATACTGGTGTCCAGGTATGATTTTAATTTTTTCATTTGTGAAACTAAATTTCATCAAATGAGTTCCAGTGACCTGTTGTTGACAAAGGTCAATGCTTGGATTACTTCTCCTGCCATAAATTTTGGGATTCATTATATTTAATGCCTTCTCGGAGATACCACCTAAAGATCAACGGATCTAGAATAGATTGTTAGTTTATAGGTTTTTTTAAAGAAATGATATGACTTAAAATGTGATGATATGAAAAAATGATTTTATTCCATGTCGTCGTCGTCGTCGTCGTCATCATCATCATCATTATTTCTTACCTGCCCATGAATTAAAACTGGGAGTAATAACAAATTAACATACTACATACAACACACTACATCAGTTAAAAGGACACATCAGTTTAAAAGAACAAATAAAACCAGTACACATTAGAACAATCAGTCCATAGTTTAAAATTCATAAATAATCTGGATAGGCCTGCTGGAAGAGATTGGTCTTTAATGCTGATTTAAATTTGGATAGCTTATTCAGATGCCAGATTTCTTCCACCAGGTCATTCTAGAGTATAGGGGCAGCTGAAGAAAAAGTCCTCTTGGTGACACCTGCCAACTCCTAAATACAAGGTGTTGATGAAAGAGCAATCGCTCATGGCCCATGACCCTCCAGATATTGTTCAGACTGTAACACATCATTTCTGATCTTTTTCCATGCTGGGTAAGAATGATATGAGTTGGATTTAGCAATATCCTGAGAGGTACACATTTACTAACATTGTTTTAAACAACATTTGCTACAATACATTTAAGAAAAACAGCTCAACATTCTCTATTGCTTGTTAGCATGGCATTGGAGTTTATCAAACGGGACAGGAGGCTCTCAATTTCGAAAGAGAAGATAGCAAGGTCAATTCGAAAATTCACACAATTACGTGATTACTTATCACATCTTAAATTCACTGGAATGGCCTCCCCAAACGTGACCCAGATTCTGTACAAAGTAAGTCATCACATCTGTGGGTTCTTCATTGCAAGTTGGCACCCTTGCGCATGTTCAGTGAGACTCCAGATGACTGGAGCATAGCATATTTAGTTGAGTGAGAGAGAGGAACCAAGGAACCCCACAATTTACAAAAGAGGATGGGGGGGGGGGCAGGAAGAATGGTTGAAAGAACATGCTCTATTCATGTTAAAACAAGCATATATTCACTCTTGTCACGTTAAAACATGAATATAATGATTATCCAATAGCTCCCGGTCCATGCCTCTTAATGCAGCAGCCACCCCTCAGCAATGCTGAAGGACAAGCGGAAGCAAAATTGAAGTGGAATTGCAGCGTGGCTTCACGAGAACCCCCCCTTCCAGATGGGGGGGGGGAACCAGGACCAAAGGAGACATGTACATCACACCAAACAACAGTGCACTGAGTGCAAAGTTGCCTAGGAACAGGGTTTGTGACTTCGCTAGTTCACCAAATTTACATAACTGTGGATTAACGTGTGATTGTGTTCAGAGTGCATTTGGACTGCCAGCAATCGCATGTGGTAAACTTTCACACAATAACGTGAATATGCATGATTCCATTCAGGATGACACTGCATTATACTTCCAATTTCAGTTGTGTGATATCATCCATTGTGGTCTGAGTGATGGACTATGACTTTGAAAACCAAAGTTCAATTCCCTGCTCTGCCATGGAACCCATTGGGTGAACTTGGGCAAGTCAAACACACTCAGCCGCAGAGGAATGCAATGGCAAACCTCTGGACAAATCTTTCCAAGGGTTGCTGTTAAGTTGGAAATGACTTGAAGGAACACAATGAGGACTATATTACTATGTTGTACCATGGAATGAAGAAACTACTTTCAGGAGGGCATGGACAAGAAGGGCAGAAGAAAAGACAAGGCAGAAGCTAAGTGGTGTCGCATGACTTTTAAAGTATTGGGACTAGTGGTGAAAGTGTAATTATATGGGGTCTCTTTTGGACAACAACATATTTGGGGTTAGCACTGGAGTTATGACCCATCCTAAAGTATGGTTCACTTACATGCCCTTACTTGGGGACAAGCCTAATAAAATTCATTTCCTGATAAATACAATCATGATTAGGCTTTAAGATAAAGATTCTTTACAGTCTCCTGTGCATGTTTAGCTCATGAATAGCCCTAATGAGTTCAATACTGATTATTTCCATACATATACACATTAGAAATTGCAACAGTAGAAACAGTCATGTTTCCTACAAAGCAAAATCATTTTGCACCAGTGTGGTTTGAAATAAAACTGTTTTTTTTCTTCAAAGACAGAATTTGCAATTTTCTTTCCCTCCCCCCTTTTTTTTTTGGGGGGGGGGAAGGGCTGAAAACAAGCAATACAACCATTAATCTCAGACAGAGGGTGTAGCCACACTGCAGAAATAAAGTAGTTTGACATCACTTCAACTGGCATGACGTATCCTTCAGAATCCTGGGATTTGTAGTTTGGGGAGGCACCCTTTGACAGACTGGGCTGAATAGCTCATCAATACAAATTCCAGGATTCTGTAGGATAAATCATAGCAGTTAAAATTGTTTCAAACTGCTTTAATTCTGTAGTGTGACTACACTCATAGTTTGCCTTTGTTAGTTCTTCACTTTTACTAACATTTGAGTAGTATTTCCTTTCCTTATATCATATTAAATGCCTGCATTGATACAGCCTCCTTGGTGTAGTGAACTGAGTGCTGGACTTAGGTCCAAAACACACTTCAGAAATAATTCAGTTTGAGACTGCTTTAACTGCCCTGGATCAAGGCTGGGGAATTCTTGGAACTGTAGTTTTTTGAGACATTTAGTTTTCTCTGTCAGAGAGCTCTGGTGCCACAATAAACTACAGTTCCCAAGATACCCTAGTACTGAATTAAGGCAGTTAAAGCGGTCTTAAACTGGATTATTTTTGCAATGTGTTTTGGACCTAGGACTCTGGAGACCATGGTTCAAATCCTTGCTGAGCCATGGACAAGTTACACTCTCTCAGCCTCAGACAAAGGCAACTTCCTCTGAATAAAATCTTGCAGGTTCACCTTAAGATCACCATAACTCTTGAAATGACTTGAAGGTGCACAACAACAAGATCTAGCACCTGTCCCTAGGGTCCCCCCCCCCCCCCACTATTTTATCCTCAGAGTTGGAGGCAACCAACACCATACCATTGTCCAGCCTGGATTTATTTTTATCCCAGTTTATGTCATGTGTCTTTACAAGCTTCAAGATAATGAACCATCAAATGGTTTATGTAACCATTAAGGTGTCTGGTGCAAGTTAAAAGTAACAGATAGGGATGTTTATGAAGTAGAATTACAAGTGGAGACCGGAACACACTGTTCCTGCTGCAAGCAATCTTGCCATGAACAATTTCAAGCAGATACTTATGCTTTATAACCCCCAGGAGTTTCTTCTACTTCATTCAGGAAGACAGTTCATATTATTTTACTGCAGGCATGACTTTTTAGAAAGAAACATACACAAACTAGCGTTAGCCTAATCAAAGAGAGCACCAATGATTCCAAGGCATGCATACACACATACACATAGACAAAAAGAGAGAGATCGGCAGTCATACAGTCAATGGTTGCAGAAGATTTAACATGTCACACATTTATTCTAACATTCGGACGCAAAGAAAAACCCAAACTGTATCTGCTGATTCCACATCCATTGATTCAGAATTATTCCTTGAAAATATTAAAAAACTATATAGTTTCCAAAAAGCAAACCTTGTTTTTTGCTATTTTATATAAGGGGCACCATTTTACTATCCATTTTATATCCATGGGGGTCCTGTAACCAAACCCCAGCAGATACTGAGGGCCCACTGTACAAGATTCCTTTGCATATTCACCCAACTACTGTTATTTAAGCAAAACTGGTTGGTCTTAAGAACTCTGACTTTCTGGGGTTAATCTAACATAAACCTTACAATTAAGAGTAGACTTATTGGAAACTATGGATTTAAGCAAGTTATGAATAATACGTCTTATTCATTTCAATGAGTCTACTCTAGGTAGGAATAACATTGTATGATGCTGCATTTGCTGAAATCTTTTTGTGGGTGATCGAGAGGACAATCTGATTGATGTAATGGTGAGGGGGCCTGAAAATCAAATCCCATAAAAAAAATTAATGACAATATAGGCTGACCTGCATTTTGCTCATTATAGTAATTTTAAAGATCTAGTTACTAATATGAAGATAAAACTGAACTAGATTAAAATGTTATCCTATACAGACCTACAAAAGACTATATGTCACAATCCCACCTTTCTTTTCCTTCCATATACACCTATTCGTCCCTGCATGCTTTCTGAAATAGCTCTTGTCACACTGCAAACCTCACTTGCAAGGTTCTTGGTTTCCAGAGCATCAGGCTACCACTGTTCAGTTATGGCTAGATTTAGCCATATTCATTCCCAAATATTAATTCTTCTTTAAAATAATTTTCCAGGCTTTGTTTCAAAGAAATATATATTAGCTTAAGATATGACTTTCCACTGCAGTCAACCATACCTCTTCAACTGTTTTCAGAAAAGTTAATATGCACACATTTCCAATGAGAGTAAAAGGATATAACAGTTTCTGCAGAACTGTTGTAATTTTGGAATAAGAGGTATTAAAACAAATGTGTGTGTGTGCATGCAAGCCTTCAAGTCACGTCAGCTTAAGGTGAGCTCATGAATCACACAGATTTCCTTTTTGTTGTTGTCATCATCCGCTGCCTTTGAGGTGACTTCAACTCATGATTTCACCCTATGAAAGAGACACCATCAAGCCCCTCTGTCCTCAACTGCTCTGCTCAGATCCTGCAGTCTCAGGGCCATAGATTCATTGACTGAGTCTATCCATCTGGGATGTGCTCTACCTCTCTTTCTGCTTCCCTCCACCTTTCTTAGCATTATTGTTTTTTCTAGTGAGCCATGCCTTCCCATGATTTGTTCAAAATACAACAGCCTCAATTTAGTCACCTTGGCGGTGTACAGTCCACCCATTTCCCCGATCCGCAGCCCTGAGGCCCCGATCCGCCGCTTTTTGAGGCCGTGGGGAAGTGGCAAAAGACTGCTTCCCCACGACCTGGAAAGGGGTGTCCTTGGGGCTTCATGCCCCAAGGACACCCCAACTCGGCCCCTTTCTCCTTTGTGTCGCTGGCGCAGCTGTGTAAAGGCTGCACCAGCGACACAAAACAAAGGAAGGAGCTCTGTTTTGGAGCTCCTTCCGGTGCTGCTGAAAGGGTGCCACAGGTGCCCTTCTGCGGCGCCAAGACATCACGTCCGTGCTGCCCCATTTGGAGGCAGTGCAGCTGTGATGTAGAATGGGCACCACCATTACAACATACTAGGGTTGCGGGGCATCTGGAAAGGATGCCCCGAGGCAACCCTAGTACGCATGCAGGCCGATGCAAAGCACCGGTCTGTACAGCGCCCTTGACTTCCAAGGAGAATTCACATTTGATCTTTCTAAAATTCTATTTGTCTTTTTGGCTGTCCACAGTACTCTTAGTGCTCTTATTCAACACCACATCTCAAATGAATTGATTTTCTTTCTTTTGGTGTTATACATCATCCAGCTCTCACATGTATATATTGTGATGGGAACTATAATGGCTTGGATGATCCTAACTCTTGTTCAGTTTTGAATCTTTGTATTTTAATATCTTGTCTAGTTCTTAGGCAAGGAATATTCAGAGGTGGTTTTGCCAGTCCCTTCTTCTGAAATATAGCCTTCAGCGCGTGATATTCATTGATGGTCTCTCCTCCAAGTACTAATCATGGCTGACCCTCCTTAGCTTCCAAGATCAGACAGGATCTGATGCCTTTAGGCTCATTATTAAAACAAATATGTCAGTGTAACTCTTCAAATGTTAATACAGTGCGCCTTTGCTTTACGCAGGGATCCATTCCGTACTCCCCCGCATAAAGCAAATTCTGTGCATGCTTGAACCCCATTTAGATGAATGGGGCTCGTGCATGCAGCAGCGTTCGCGATGCACCACCCCTTCCTCCCTGCGTGGCTTTCAGCATATGCTGAAAGCTGCGTAAAGCGCGCCCATGTATGACGTGGGTGCACTGTATATTTGCAGATGTGCCCAGATTTATTGTTATTTTGTCTCAATATCTGAAAAATGATCTAAGATATTTATAGCAATCAGGCATGATGACCAAAGAAGCACAGCTAGTGTGGAGAAAAAAACAATCAGAGTAAAAACGGAAGGCCATGGAATCATAACTTCTATCTTATTAAAAAACCTAATTATTTGCTTCCTAGATTGCATTTCCCTTCCCTGAATCAGCAAAACCCTTAGTGCTCAACAGTAATGACAAAAATGTAAGTATCATGAATGCTCTTAGTTCAACCTAATTAACAGTTAGTATTGATCAAATTGCATGTAGTGGTTCAATAGGGCAAGGTCATTACATTTCCCTCCCACTTTTCCTGTTGCTCTCACCATCCCAGTCTCCTGCATAATCCTGAATTTAGAAGAAAAAATGTCAGGTGGTCCTTTTCCCCAAAGAAATATGACAAAGTGCATGTTCCCAGTAACAGCTATGGCAGAATTAGTTGCTAGAAGATCACAGAAGTACTGTTACTTCTTTTCCCATCCCACAACATGGCTTTTCCCAATTTGACATTTCTAAGTTTAGTGCTCATTATCCCTAGTCAAGATTCCCAGTGGTTAGGAATGTTGGAAGCTTCAGTGCAAAGCAATTGGAGGAGACCTGGTTGGTGAAGCTGTCACAACACAGAATTGCATAAATGTGAACGTATCACATTATGCTGTTCATAAGAATATAAGAAGATCCCTTCTGGAACAGACCAGGAGGTCTATCTAATCCATCAGAACAGTTCCAGAATATGCTATTTTTATTTAAAAAACAACAGAATCTATTTCCCAGCAATATGTGTAAACTGGTAATTCATAAATACTTGTGCATAACTTCTAAGGAAATCCTCAGAATTGAGAGGACAAAAGATTTGCAAATGAATTCTAGATCTGGCTGCCAGTTTGCACAACAGTTAACCATCAGCCTGCACACAGGGACGTAGCCGGGGGGGGGGGGGGTTTTTGGGGGCCGGACCCCCCCCCCTTCCATTAGAAAAATGAATGGTGTGTGCTGCTGCGCCGCTGCACCCAAGCCCTATTATAATGGTGGCCATTAGTCTGGACCCCCCCTTCCTAAAATCCTAGCTACGTCCCTGCTGCACAAAGCGCCTCCTAGAAGATAGCACTCACTGTTTTGTAGCCATTTTATTAGAAATATTTTTTTAAAGTGTTTGTGAGTGGTTGACCCACCAGTGCTACTATTCTTATAATGGAATCCCTCAAATGCTTTGTGAAATGCAACCCTACAAATGCTTATTAGATAACAAGTCCTGTTGAAGTCACTTCTGAGTAAACATGCTTAGGATTACATGACATAGATGTAACAAAAATCAATCCGGACCACTGTAACCAAAACGGCAGAAAATATACAGTACTATGAAGACTTGCCATATATACTCATGTATAAATCTAGAAATTTTGGTCAAAAAAATGACCTCAAAAACCTGAGTCAACTTATCTACAGATCAAAGTAAGTACTGCACTTTAACTCTTATTTAAAAAGGAATCATGCCCTGGTGAAAAGCAAGAGCATAATTTGTCCTGGAAGCATTGAACCCCTTCTCCCTCCATTCTCTCATCCATCCAGCCTTTAGGATGAGCACAAACAGTTGTGCCTGCTGCAATTTTGTAAGTTGTTTGGCATTGTTTTCCTTGCTTCATCCTTTAGATCTTTTGTCACATGCCCCTAAATTTTACCCTCAACTTATCCATAATTTTGGCCCCAAAACCTACCCTTGACCTATACCCTCAACTTATCCATAATTTTGGCCCCAAAACCTACCCTTGACCTATACATGAGGTGAACTTATAGAGTATGTACAGTGCAGTATATACAGGACTATGGCAGTGCTGCAGAAATAATCCAGTTTGACACCATGTTAACTGCTTTGGCTCATTGCTACAGGATTCTGGAAACTGTATTTCTTGTGGCACCAGAGCTCTTTGACAGAGAAGGCTAAATGTCTCACAAAACTACAGTTCGCAGAGTTCCATAGCATTGAGCCATGCAGTTAAAGAGGTGTCAAATTGGATTATTTCTGCATTGCGGATGCAGCCATTATTTACTAGCAAAATTGCCAGGGTTCAAAGTTTTCAGGCACAGTTACACACAGTGAAACACACTGTAGTGAGCTGCTCGAAGTGAAGACAAAATGTCTGGTTCACCTGTCCCACAGCTCTCAAGACAAGATCTCTCTATTTCATGTCCTTGAAGACAAGGACTACTCTGTAATTCTGTCCATTGGACTGTTCCTTCCTACCTTCAAAGTATCCACTGTAAACCAAGTAATTCTTTAGGAACTCTGCCACCTAGTGTCTCAAGATGTTACTATAAACATAAATACATTTAAATAATTGAAGTAAACCATTTAAACAATCAAATTTCTCAGAAGTGCACATTATTCAGGTGTGTAGTCATCACAGCACTGGAACTATGGCTCTGACAGTCAAAGACATACCTTCCCTTTTTTACTTTAGAGATAATTAATTAAGAGAACCAGATCCTCTTGCCAAACCAATATTTTTTTTAAAAAAAACTTACATTGTTTACAATTTTACAAACTTTCAAATCTAGAAAGTGAAGAAATATTCTTTATGCTTCTCTTCACTTTAGTTTCTCCACAACAACAAAATCTGTGTATTTCCCCAGGTTGGCATTAGAGTGTGATACTCATTAGGTTGTAGATCTTGCATTAAAAAAAAAAACTCAAATAAATAAATAAAATCAAGATTAGATTTTGAAAAGTAAAACATTATGTGATAAGACATCAGACAAGACCAAAGATTTCAGCAAAAAAAATTCCCCTGGAATTTGAAAAATAACATAAGTTTCATTGCACTAAAAAAAAGCTTTGTTATCTACTTCTGAATATGTATGTACCACAACTGGTGTCTGCACAGATCATATCTATCCTCCAGTTAGTGATTTCAAATAAAAGCCCATATCTAATTTCTTCAATTAGTCATTTATATTCATAGCAGCTCCTCTGCTAAAACTGTAAAGACAGAACATTTGCCACCTCACACATTACATAAGTAAGGTTAAAGACAGGCTTTTGTAATCAACTGAAGATGAAGCTGGATAGATCAAGATCTTTATTTCCATCCCTGCTAAAGTTCAAGTGCTTGCTAAATCTGACATAATATGGAACTCCTGAGAATAAATGCAAAGTGCCAGAATTGACTAAACATTAAATGCCAAATAGCAGCAATAGTCCCTAGACTATAACCCTGCTTCCTCCAGATTAAAATACTGCACACCTGCTTTCTCAGTACAATACTTAGACCTAGGATTCCATCAGAGTTGTAAGTCGAAGTAAACCTTTGAAAAGTTTTATTTTTTCTACAGATTGTTAGTTCCAGCATCCCATGGTCCATGACCATGGTGGCTGAGGGATTCAGAAAACTGAAGCCCAAAAAGTAACTTTTCCAAGCTGATTCTGATCCTGATTTTTTTTTAATGTAGTTCAAACTGCTGGCATATAACAATAGCTACTGAACTATCTTATAACACATAACTGTTTATCTCAGCTTGCCTTGTTTCTCCAGTCTTCTCCAGCTCTTGTCACCAACTATTCCTGTGCTGGATTACTTCATGCTGAATATTCCTTGTACATGTCATTGAGCTCTGGCTCACTACTTTCTTCCCACTGGTTCATTCACAGCAGCTGCTTTGATCCAAGAGCTTCATATGCTGTCAGCCTTTCTAATGCATGCTTATGGACCCATTCTGCCAATGCTAGTATGACTCTAACTTCATTTTGCCCTGGTTCAGTGTAGTAGGAACCCTGTTGGTGCCTGACCTTTCTATTCATTATTTGAACATAGGCCATAGCACATACTCCTTCATTGCTCCCTAAAGCCTAAACTTTGGGCTGTATCACTCCTGGAATTCCTCCCTGATATTAATCTGCACAGTTCCACAGGACAACCTGAGTCTGCCTTTCCCTTGACTGCTTCCTGTTTTAGTTGTTTTCAGATCTATATCATACTCCCTGATCAAGAACATGTTCTAAATTTTAAGATAAGATGGGCTGTTAAAGGGATTTGTCAGTCCTCTTTGAATCTGGATTTCAGTCTTTTGAAAAACAAACTGGCAAGCAAGTAGGGTTGCCATAATTCTCTACCACAAACGGGGACAAAATGTAGGACAAAATTTAGACCAAAATGCAGGACAATTGTAGGATAAAATTTAGCCGAAAATGTAAGACATTTAAGAAAAATGGAAGACCTTAAATGTCCTACATTTTGGGCTAAATTTTATCCTACAATTTTCCTGCATTTGGGGCTAAATTTTGTCCTACATTTTGTCCCCGTTTGTGGTAGAGAATTATGGCAACCCTACAAGCAAGTGATCACAATAGCTTTTTGCCCCTTCTTCAGCACCGAGCATGTAAGTGCTGCGCTGAAGATGTGGTGTGACGCCACCCGCTGTCTGTTGAGGCAGGCAGCATGGAGGTGGAGTCGGAGCAGCTGGTGTGCAGACACCATGCCCCCACTTTGTCCCAAGGCCAGTGTATAATACCCATCTGTTGTGGGCCTTAGTGATCTTCAGGTGGGGTGGGGAACTGAAAAAATCTATATGAAGGTTCACATGCAGGATTTATCTATCATTTTCTTTATCACAAATCTTTGCATTAACAATTTTGTCATAAAACAGTCTTGTATACATTTGGAGAAAAGGTAGGGAGGTCTGGAATCAGAAGGTTAACTGCATTGCAATGAACACATTCATTTGGGAAGCATTACTTAGAGCAATTTATACTCACTAAGTAAGAGGCTTAAGCATTCTGTTTGACTTTAATAAAGACTGTACAGAGCTCCAAACTGAATAGGGAGCCTAAAAGAATACTATAGCCCCAATGTGAAGAGGGACTCAGAGATGGACCAATAGGAACACAAAGACGAGTGGAAGCATCCCTGCTCTTCATCCTCATGGGCTTTCCGCATGTGGAAAGTTATCATAAAAGTCCAGTTACATTACTGTGTACAGAAGGCATAACAACGTCTACAGAAACATTTTTAATTTAAAGTAAAACTATATAACATATTGGGACCAAGCTCATTAAAGATAATTTAACATAGAATGTGGAGCAACTGCAGGTATTGTATCAATCTGTGCTGCCTCTCAAGAGCTATGGTTTCTCTAAATTATTCTTTAACCTGCACCATAGCACAATCTTCTCCATTTGGCAGCTAGCAATATCTCAGCCACAAGACATCCCAAGTTCTCTTAATTCTCATTTCCAGTAATAGCTCTCTGAACCCATTTCTCTTCCAAAACATCCATCTATGCAGGAGAAGCTACTTTTAATTTCCAGACTGGATATCCAGGATCATATTAATAGGTGTTCTTTACCAAGAAGGAAGTGCTTTCAAGCATAACAGACTCACACTCACATTTAGCAAGACTGTATTTTAGTCTATTTTGTGCAGACTCTTTATAACTACTAACTAGAAAGCACAGGAAACATTTCATCTGCACATGGTAAGAATATCGGCTTCTCCCTTTTTTCTGGCAAGGTGAGGATGAAAGACAATAGCTTTGAAGGGGAAGGAAAAAACTAATCTGCTATGCTAAGCCATACTATACATGCTTAGTCTATCTTCCAATGACAGAACATGACTTAGGACACAGTGCCAACTCTTGTAATGGGTTTTATTACATAACTTGTTAAGAACTTGTCTACATCAAACAATTATTACCCTTTAGATAAGTGTTAGTCACTGCATTTGTAAATACAGAAAGCAGTATTTTCTCTGCCTTCCCCAATGAGGAAGGCAGGAGACACTTCCTGCCTTGTTTTTAATGGAGAAATAATAGTATCATTTACTCACATATGCTTTGGGACCTAACTTCTGCTCTCCCTGGGTTCCCAAGGATTCTGTTCATAATGCTGCTCTTCTTTCCCTCCTGCTGTTAGGGAAACACCCTTTCTGTTCCTCCTTCCTGAACTCTTTATGTTTTCCAGCAGTTTCCTCCATATTTATAGCCAGAGAAGGCAATATGTATAATACCTGAGTGACAAACATTGTTGGAAGCTGCACCCACCCCAATTTAGCCTTCCCCATACCTCAGTGAGCCATATCTGATCTCTTTTGTCAAAACCAAAAGTGATTGTGGACCCTTTCAGTGTAGATTAAAGGTCATTTGGGGGTTAAAACAGGCACAGGGGGCAAAATGGCTTTCTAGTGGTTAATTGGAGGCTAATCAGGGGCTTACGAAGGTGGATGCTGGCCATTGTTAGATTGAATATTATAGGCTGGGAAATGGAGGTTTAGGAGGGCTCCAGTGGCCAACTGAATACTCACTCTGGTATTAGACACTGGTTCCTGCGGTTGTATCATCTAGCAACTTCAGTGCACACTACAGATGAGAAGTCTAACTTAATTTCACTCTTGTATGCTTTGGAAACTAACTTCCTGAGTTCCCAAAGATCCTGTTGGCTATACTGCCCCTGTAATTAGGGAATTATCCTTTCAGTTTCTCCTCCCTGTTTCTCCTCCCTGAAAGAAATGAGGATCTTTGGAGAGTAGTATCACTACAGTTGGCATCACCTGGTGTGATAACTAATGATATAACTTCCTTCCATGCCACGCTATACACAATTCTCAGTAATGTCTTTTTGTACTAATGTTACTCATAAATTGTAATTGCTGTATGTCACTGAATGTAATGGCAACATGTGGCATAAACAACTAGCAAAATTAAAATTAAACCTTTCTATTACAATATCATATGCACAGCCTTAATTTATTTACATGTATATTGCTTTATGAGGTTAAAATGAAAATTTGGTAAAATGGGATGTTATTAAAGAATTTTTTTTAATTTTTTTTAAAAATAAGATTTAATTTAAAATAAAAATTTTAAATTTATTTTTTTAAAAAATTGGGGCCTCTCCTTTCTCCTCCCACTGAGCCTCACACCATTCATACCACCACATACCATCTCTTCTCAAATGCATCTGAGGAAATAGACTTAAGTCTACGAAAGCTCATGCTGCCAACTTCTTTAGTCTCAAACATGCTACAAGATCGCTCTGTATACCATCTTCAGTGTTTAAAAAGGATACAGGTGAATGCCATAGCCTGTTTCTACCCAAAGGCAGGTGTTCAGGGAGCCGTGATGTCGCCCCCTCATTATGGTGTCACCTGGTGTGGTCCATATCCCCTGCCCCCCCCCATGATAAATAAACAAGAAAAGGGAAAAAATGAAGGCTGATTGTTTAGACATTTACTAGACAACAACTAAAACAACCAACCATGGATAACATTAACTATGGCTTATAGTGATGTGTGGACATGGCCATGGGTTCACTGAAATTCCTCATATGCACATGCCATCATAGCAAATAATCTTTCTTGATCCTGTACCAAAGGTCCACTGTGGTCTCAAACAGATGGGCTGGGGGAAAAAAACACAGAAGGGCTGTGCTGGTGCTGCTCACACTATGGCCGTGGTAACCGCACGTGTCTGGCCCCAATCTGGACCACTGCCACAGTTTTCATCCGGGCCAACAAAAGGAGCGGGCTTTGTCAGTTCCTTTTTGGACCAGTCCTTTTGTCTTGGAACGGTGTCTGGTCAACTTCCAGCTGTGTTTGGGGCATGCATCATCTAAATGCTACACCCCCAATGCAACCCGACATTGGTTTCTTTGGCCCATCTGTCTGGGCCCTTGTTAGGCTATGGTATAACTCCTTATGTGTATATGAAAACATCCTTCCCATCAGAGTAATCATAGTTATCTCTCCAGTCAATTTACTATTTTTGTTGCTATTAGCTTTTACGGTATTGATTTTATATTGTATGCCATAGCAAAACCTGACAATGCAATGAAAGTTATCATATAAAAGTCCCATCCCATTCATGAAACTTCATGCACGAAAACAGATGCAAGAGTTATGTGTTCCTTACTACTGAACTGAATGAAGATAAACTACCTAAGTTCCACCTGCACATTCAAGACAGCCAGAGCTCTGGATCAAGGTTGTAAGATTTTTTTATGGCTGAACTCTGAAGTTATCTGAATCTTCAATGACTTTCTTCCATTTTTGCTGAAACGAACTAACAGAATTCGATCATATTGAGTACTGTTAGATCTAATGGCCAAACCATATAAAACATGTTCTACAACTACCTTCATTTAGGAAACAAGACATGTGAGCTAAAATTAAAATACATTCACACCCAACATACCTGGGGCAGTGCTGAATTGAGTTGTCTCTGGAGTGAGTCTCGGTCATAAATGACATCCTGAAGGCGTTGCTGTGCAAGAGACAGACTCTCCTGTGTCTCTCGGAGTGTGTCGAGAAGACGATCCCTTTCATCCAGCATATTCACCATGAGCTGCTCAAAGTGAGAATCCGAGTCTGACCCACTGCTCTGGGACCCCCGTTGATTCATTGGGGTGTCCTCGTTTATCGTTGGCATCACTTCGCACATCATTTCTTCAAAGAAAGAAAAATGGATATGGAAGATAAGAAACCTTTCTAATCACAACAAATAAATGACTTAGAACAGTGTTAGAGAACTGTGGCCTTTTATATACTGTTGGACTGGAAATCTTATCAGCTCTAGTCAGCATAATCAATTATGAAATACCATAGGATCTACAGTCTAAGAACATCTAGAGGGCCACAGTTGCTTCACCCAGTTAGAGAACCTGTTAGAGAAACTGGTCCCATGTTACTGTGCAGGTTTATGCCTCAGATGTTATCTATTTTAACTATTAGGCCAAAAGCTGATTGGCAACCACAAAAAAGGAAAAAGTAATGCATCATTCCACAGCTCCCCACTGTGTTTCTGTTTCAGAAGAGATAGATGTTTAAAGGCTCATCAGCAGATTGACAGAGACAGTGTCCTTTGAAATCATGTCAAAAGATTTCTTTTTTAAAGTTAGCTTCTTTTATCTGACCTTTATCCACCCCCTCAGTATCCTGTATGTCATGTTCTGAATGTCTATACAGATGCCCATAGCTACCATTAATTGCCAAGGATAGCTCTCTCTAATGCTTTCATACAGCAGCCCCAACTCAACCATGAACCCAACAGAAACTCAGTGATAAGAAGTAACATAATACAATAAATATGTAATATGTAGTTTATGATATATATTTTTAGTTCCAAGGAAAAATACTAAACCCTGATCTGGATAGGGTGCACCCTGCAAGGGTGGCAGAGGTTTTTACCTCCAACCCTTCCCACAGTGGTATTTTTCTAAAATTTCCTCCTCCTCCACGTAAGAGCATTTCTAAAAGATGAGGGAAAACTCAATCAGTGCCATTTTTCTTCCCATTTTGAAGCCTCAGGGAGGGGTGGGAGAGAAGGAAAAGAGGAATCATAGAATTTGATAGCTGACACCTCAGGGATCATCTCTCTGCCAATGCAAGAATTCCCAGCAATGCTGGACTGGAATCCTATCAGTAGTCTCAGCTAGAGTGGATCCACTGAATCAATAGGGTTTACATAAAAGTTAAATTACCATTCAAAAACCGATTTAAAGGGTATAATTTAGGTGGGATTATCAATAAAGTTCATCCTCAGCTACTTATGAATGGCACTCCCATTCCAGGTTCGGGTTATGTACAATTTTATTCAACAAAAAAAAAAAGAAAATAATGTTAAACAATACAGTGCATACTTAACATTTCATTTACATTTCAGTCATATCCTAAAGGAACCAAATCCTGTCCAATCTCAAGAGCTAAGCAGGGTCAGCCCTGTTTAGTACTTCAGTGGAAGACCACCAATGAATACCAGGTGATGTAAGCTATACTTTAGAGCAAGGAACTCGCAAAGCCACCTCTGAGTATTCCTTGCCTAAGAAAACCCTATGAAATTCATAAGTCAACAGGTGACTTGAAGGCACAAACACACACTAGCCTTGGGCCACTTGGCCTGGGACTGAGACAGCTCTTTACTTAAGCAAGATCTTCCAGTAGGCTAATTGCCTTCTATATAATTCCTGCTTCCGAATAGGTTACAAGGCAGACAGAAACACATTTCCACAAAGCTAATTGGTTCAAAGATTGTTATAGCCTACCCTAAGGGTGACTTTTGGAAAAGCAATTAATGTCACAGTTATGATAACCTTTTTTAAAACGCCTAGTGCAATGCAACATAAGGTAATTTTACAAATCTAATATACTGCTGGATATTTCTCTATAAACATTTACGGTCAATATCTTAGAAATTCTATGCTAGTTAAAAAGATTAACATTACAGTATCATTGGGGAAATGAAAATGAATAGAATCACTGTGTCCTTGTTAATACTATTAACTAGAATGTTTTGGATAATCATATTCTTACCTAGACTCTCTGAAACTCAAAATAAAGACAACCAAAAGGAAGCATAGTACTCCATTACTCTACTGTAAAGGTGTGTCATCCAGAATTGTAGATGTCTATTAACTTTGGCTTAAATCCAGTATGCTACAAAGATACTGTTGATTTTCGAACTGGTGAGCAGTCACAGGCGGGATATAAACCGCCATATAGTACGTATTGTATACGTACTAGGGTTAGGAAGGGGCGGTGCTTCCGCACCCCCCTAACCCTAGTACGTATACAATACGTACAAGATGGCGGCGCCCCTTCCACATGGGTGCCGCCATCTTTACGTACTGGATGCATAACGTCCAGACGTGTCGCGGCGCCTATGACGTCGCGAATGCGCCTGCGGCGCTTCGTGACATCATCAGTGCACCGCAAGAAGAAGCTCTGAAATGGAGCTTCTTTTTTGCTCCGCGCGGGAGCCGCGCGGTTTGGCTGCTGCAGCTCCCGCGCGGAGCAAATGGCGCTGGCGGGGGAGCACCGCAAAGCGGCGGTTTGTATCCCGCCACAGTTTCTTTCTTGTGATTCTTAGGTCCCATACAGACAGGCCAAAATAAAGCTGCTTTGAGTCACTTTGGAGGTATTCTGTTTAAATGATGCATGCACACTAAGAGTCTGGAAGTTGTGCCAAAGCTGTGCTTCAGTCCTTAGGACTGGATCGTGGCTTTGGCGCTGCTTCCGGACTCTTAATACTCACGCATCATTTAAACAGCAAACCTCCAAAGTGACCCGAAGCAGCTTTATTTTGGCCTGTCTGTATGGGGCCTTAGGCATCATACCGCTTGTGCAACAACTTGCACAACCAGAAAATATGTCGGATCCTCCCTTGTGAATAATCCAGGACCAGGTATCCACAAGTACAATGTCATTTGCAGGAACAAAACGAGACCTTTGGGTGCACACTAACATACCCAACGGAAGCAAATATATTTATGTTTGAAACACCACTGATTCCCTCTTCTGTTACAACCTTAAGAATATGTGGGTTACAGCTATCATCAAAACTAAGTGGTGGGAGAGGGCTATATAATTAGGCTAAAACCAGTTACTTGGATCTACTAGTGTAGACCCATCAAGTGAATGAGATACAAATTTGCGACTTCTTTTTCAGCAACTGACTCGGTAGACTGGCTCTAGGAGTTGAACTTAGCTCTTAATGTACTGTTCAGTTAGTTCCTGGGGTACCTTAAGAACTGCCATTTTATACAGAAACCTGCATGCTTACTGAGATAAACTGACTGTCTTCCAGGTGAAGAGCAGCTTATAGGGGCTCAGGATAGGTTTTGTTCATTGACTGCACCCAATTTGTGTCTGTCCCTTCATCTCTTGTTGTCATTTGATCTCACTGGGGCTGGACACTAATTTTGCTGTTCTCTCTCATTGTTCAGAATGCTCTGCTTCTTCCTGTGTTTTACCAGCTTCTGGAGTGGTTTGCAGTATTTTATATTGCTCATTTTGGTCTGGTTTCTTATTTTGTTTTCTCAAACACTGATGGCTATGAGTATTAAAAGTGGTCTATAAATATGGTATGAGGTTTACTTCCGTATCCTATGAATAATTGCGCATGCACACCCTGAGGAGTCTTCCCCCCCCTCCAGCCTAACAGACTTAATCCACATAGACTGAACTGCATTTCTGTACAATTGATCGCATGCAGTTTAGAGATAGCAGAAGGATTCTGGGAGTTGCATTCCAAACAAGAAACAGTTCTGTGTCAGTTCTTTATATGAACTGAATAGGCAGATAATATTACCTTCCTGATGGTATGGCCAATTGCTAAAATCAAGGGGAAATTTGCTCCCAGACGTATCTGTGTAACTTTGTAGCCTAGATCTGTGCATCTAAAAAAAAAAAGAGTACAACCATATCCTAAGTGCAAAAATCTTAGCTCTTCCATGAAAAAGTGCTTAATAAAATAAGCTGAACAGGTAAGCAGCTTTTCACACAAAGCTTTTTCCTTGTTCATAACATCTCTGGCTGCACACACACTTTTATGCTGCTCACATATCCTCCAATATTTCATAGATGAAAAGCAGGAAACATGCAGCAAAGCAATATCAGCATATGGTTGTTGTTGGTGTTTTTTTTGGGAGGGGGGTGCCATAGTACATGTCATGACCCCTGTATACAAATTTAGACACCACTTGAAGTGTGTGTCCACATATACGGTACTCTTGAGGCTCTTAAGGTAACACTTAATACAGAGTGCTGCCCTGAAACTTCTACTGAGAATACACCCTAAATCAGGGAAGAGAATCATACAGGCTTCCAGACACTCTTGCACTGCAGCCCTTAGCATCCTTACCCAATAAAACTAATAGTGAGGAAAGCTGAGATTTACAGTTCAGCAATATCTGGAAAGCTGAAGCTTGATTCCCACCACTGCCTTAGAAGCTGCTGCAATGAAAGAGCACTTTATTGAGTATTGAACTTCAATGGCCCAAGGATAATGGAAGAGCATCTCCACAATCTACTGATGCTATTTGTAACTGTTGACCACTACAATATGTCCATTTCAATGATGAGAAAATGATAGAAATGATTTCATAACAGAAAAACTATTCTGGAATTATAGGCATGTATCTCCTCTAGAGTGAGCTCTTATTACCTTTACTTGGCTTTTCTCAAATTGGGCAACAGTTCTACATGCATAGCAGACACCAGAAAAAAGGGACTAATCTCTGGGATATGAAAGTTTAATGGATCTTTGATTTTTCCATGAATGAGTATTTCAGCCCCTGAAGAGAATTCTCTATCACATCAACTGTATAGAACATCCCCTATCAGCTTGGTAAGAATGTTGCAAGTATAGTCATTATAGACTATACTGGCAAGTGGTGATGGGAGTTGCAGTCCAAGAACATCTGGAAGGCTGCAAGTTGCCCACTCTACCCTAATATCACAAACCTTTTCAATACAAAACTCAGAGGTAGGAAAATATCCAGCACTTAAATGAAATATGTCAGTTTGTTCAACATTTATTTATATTTCATGCTGGCTTTTAAATATCAAGCTGGATTGCACTTTCCTTATCTCACTGTTATCTCAGAGATAACACTTTTGAGTTCAATTTTCAGTAAAACAGTAACATAAAAGTTTAATATAAAAACTCTTTCTGTAGAACCTATAGTTATGCTATTTAAAATGACCCCACATGCCAGTTATACATTTGCATGGGATAACTTTTGTACAGACAGGAACTGGGAGGTGGGCACAAGAACTGATTGATCAAATTTTCCTACTTCCTAATTCCTTGACACTGAGCTACAACAGATAGATAAGAAATGGGCAATTCCCCTCCACATGTTTCCAGCCGACAACTCTGAACTGCCCAAAGATCTGCCCATAGACTGCAGTCATAGAATGAACTTCTAGAACCTTCACTGGTAATTGGTTTGAGGGAAGAATGGCAAGGTGTTAGCAATGTTGCTACTGTGAAATCTAAAATGTAACCCATTTAGTTACTTACAGAGAAGGGAAAAGAGTAGGATTACTTTTAAAAAGTAACTGTAATAGTAACTACATAGTTTGATGGCACTGACATTATAAAATTACTTTTCAAGCTCCCACTTTTAATTTGCATGTGCCACAACTAACAGGGAAGCAGCAACAATCATCCTGGCAAGAATATATAATGCTCAAGGCATGTAATCAAGAAGAAAGCCAGTAGTAGTTATTTTTCATTTTCCCACACCAGAGGTTTAAGACATGGAGAGCCAGTGTAGTGTAGGGATTTGAGTATTGGACGAGAACAAGGTTTGCATCTCTGCTTTGGCTACTAAGCAACTCACATTCTCTCAGCCTTAGAGGATGGCAATGGCACACTCTCTCTGAAGAAATTTTCCAAGAAAACCCCATACTAGGAAATGACTTGAAGGCACACAACAACCAAATTGAAACATGACAGTGAAATGTTTTGATCTCTCTCTCCCAAGCATTTATATATACACACATACATAATTAGAGGAGGATAGGAGACAGTGGCTAACAGCCATATCATACAGGAAGGGAGTATGCCTCATCACATTGAACATCATCTTTTTTTCTCATTTTTTCATCTGCATGGCTTTGAAGACTTTTGATATGGTTCCAGTCTGGCAAGAACCAAATAATTACTTTATTCTGAAAGCATGCCACTCTGTCAATGCAAACAGAATTAAGTGCCATAGTACCAGAGAGCAGAGGTCCCAAAGGACCCAACATCAAGGCAAAGCTCCCCTGATGTTATTCAACAGGAACTTCAGCATTAGGCCTGATTTCAATGGTGCAATTCCATGTGTAAGTGGTACAGATACAACTACCTTGGCCAGCCATCTGTTACCCAAATTGATGTGGTGCTTGTAGGTCAGCCTTGCATGTAAATGGCCAACACACCCGGAACAGTTGTAAAACATCAACTTCACAGAACACATATTGATAGGTGTGTCCCATGTTGAATTGAGACCTTAATCCAGTGATGGAGAACATGTGGTCTTCCAGATTTTGCTGGAATGCAGTTCCCATCATCCCTCATTATTGACAATGCTGATGTGTGCCAATGGGATTCACAATACAAAAATATCCAGAGGATCACACATTCTTCAACGCTGTCTTCATTGGGGCTTTAGGCACCTGATAAGATCCACATCCTGGAAGGGCCACAAATTCTGACTGTAGTCATCAGACTATCAGAATAGAAACAAAGAATGCTACATATCTCTATAAAAATTGCACATAATGCAATCATATGAAATAACTTTAGGTTCTGGATTTTTAATGAAACTAAAATAA
This sequence comes from Sceloporus undulatus, assembly GCF_019175285.1. NCBI lineage: Eukaryota > Metazoa > Chordata > Lepidosauria > Squamata > Phrynosomatidae > Sceloporus > Sceloporus undulatus. The sequence goes on along the minus strand of NC_056526.1, from coordinate 50,684,994 downwards.
AATGTATCAAATCTGCATGACTATCAACCATTTCCTTAATATTTGGAATCTTCCTGGCACTACATGCCTTTGCATTCATTTTTTAAAATATCCCCCAAACATTCTTTACTGTAGATCAGGAGTGGGGAAATGTAGCCAGTTGTGGCCCTAGGGGCCTCTTAATGTCCCCTAAAATATTCATAGTGCCGAGGCCCTTCTTTTTTTTTAAACACACCATAATCTTGGAAGCTAAGCAAGATCAACCTTCATTAATACTTGGATGGGAGCCTGCCAATGAATACCAGGTGTTCTAGGAGATATTTTAGAGGAAGAAACAGGGAATACCTCTGAATATTCCTTGCCTTTGAAAACCCTATGAAATTCATGAGGTCACCATAACTTGATAGGCGGTGAAGGCACATACATACAACAAAAACATTTGAGAGTATGGAGCGCCCCAGTTAAGCATTCCACCCAGCCATGCCTTTCTTCAGGATATGCCATAACTTCTCATGCCCAGAATTAGGCCTACCATTAAGTAGATTGAGTCAGCTACCTTGGGGTTGGGAAGACAAATGATGGGTGTCATAAAAGCTGTTAGTGATTTAATTTGTGGGTTAAGTGATTTGTCTACCTCATGGACAAAATTAATTTGGGTGGCTTTGTCTACTATGTGTCTTGATTGGAGGTGCCGTTTATTATTCCAATTTGTGGAGTGAGGTGTTTTGGATCAGTCCTGCAACCAATGGACATGTTCAGTCCTCATTTAGCTATTTGGGAAGAATTTTATATTCTTAGTTTACTCTACAAAGATTTTTTTGTAACTTCTTAAAACCCTGAAGTGCTCCTGATCATGTGCACAACAGTCTGTTTCTCAGTCACTTTTGGCTTCTATGACCCCATAACACATAATCTGAGTTTTAAAAAATGTTCTCATAAAAATCACATTTAAACACCTTATGTGAATCTTCAAGAAGCCTTTAAAAAAACAATTACACTCCTGTAAAATGAATGTCAGTTCTGCTATATATTTCAATAGTAAATGGAGTATGGTTTTAAAATATCCCTTTGATTTGATTTAGTCATGCCTTAACTATTTAAAAAAATCTAAATAAAGCAGATCATTTCATTAGAGTTGATATCTTTGTGGAGGAGAAATATACTGTATGTAATTAGGATCTTCACACAAGAAAATATTTTATAGTGAACATATTTGTGGGGGAGAAGTATATACTCTTAGTAGGATCTTCATGCAAGAAAATGTTTTACAGTGAAAGAATCAAAATTTTAGAAGTATAGGAAAGAGAAAAGTGTATCTGTTCAATGATATACACTATAATCACTTTTCCTCAGCCACACAGCTTTTAAAAAACAAACTAATTTTGTTAACTACTGAGCATTGGCTTATTAAAAACTTCTGATCAGGTAACTAATGAAATATGTATCAAAGAACAGAAGGCTACCAAGTGCCGGATCTCTACTTTCTGATAGACTTTAAATGAGCAGAAATAATGAAGTAAAAAACTCTGGATTTATTTGCTACAAAATCATTTTAATGGTGCTGCTTGGATCTTAATAATGGGAAAAATAAAATGGCATTATAATTTTCTGTGGCCATTTGCTTTCTTCATTTTGGTACTGGCAAATGAAATTAAAATATAAAAATAAGTCACTAAGAAAGTGAGTGTGATATGACATACAAGTTGAGCATTTGCAGAACCTCACAAATGAACTAATCATAAGAATTCAGGACTGTAATATGAGCATCTATTCTACTCCAATTAGTTCTCAATGACTGCAAATCTCATAGAACTAATGTCTCAAGCACAAAGTTTAGCTTTTGGAAGCCACAGAGGTCATGTTTTGGAGTGCAAGTTCAATGATCTTGAGTCAAGCATAAAATTTGGATTTTGAGATTCAATTTGGCTGGATTACATTTACAGTGCAAGATTTTAAGATAAAAATTTCAAAATGACCATCCTCCTCCCAGTTTCTTCTGGTCTGCATATATCAGCTGTGCCATTTCTGGAGGTATTGACATTACTAAGATGTGATATGATAGCCCTTTATAAGTATCCAAAGGGGTGTCATATTGAGGATGGAGCAAGTTTATTTTCTGCTGCTCCAGAGAATAGGGCCTGGAACAATGGATGCAAGCTACAGGAAAAAAGATTCCACCTAAACATGAGGAGGAAGATCTTGACAGTAAGAGCTGTTCAACAGTGGAACCCACTCCCTTAGAGTATGGTGGACTCTCCTTCTTTAGAGGTCTTTAAACATAGACTGGATGGCCACCAGGGATGCTTTGATTGTGGGTTTCTACATGGCAGGGAGTTGAACAGGATGGACTTTGTGGTCTCTTCCAACTCTTTGGTTCTATGATTCTACTATAAATAGCAGGATCCAAAAACTCAAAGCCAGCATGGTGAGCACTGGACTTTGACTCTGGAGACCAGGATTTGATTCCCCACTAGGCTATGGAAACCCACTGTGTGACCATTCTCAGCACCAGAAAACCCCATAATAGGTTTGTTTTAGGGTCACCATAAGTTGAAAATGACTTGAAGGTACAAAACAACAACAAAATCCAAACATTAATATCTTGACATTAGTGAACTTTGTGTTGGACTAAATCAAGTGGCTATAATATCTATACTAACACCAAACTTTAATAACTGATTATTGCTATTTCGTATTGTAGCCAATATAGCTCTGTCCATGCACAAGATGGAAATATCAGCAGGGTTGATCAAACACACGGCTGGGATGGAGGGAGAACAATGCCAAAAACATCTGAGGACTGAGTCTGCTTAGTGAACACAGAACATGGAATGCTTGTTGAAATTCAGAATTAAGAAAACAAGAAGGGAGAGAAATGGAGAGAAATAGGCATGGTTGGCAGGCTGAAATCCAAAATAATAATGCACCCCACTGCAGTCTTTGGTTGTGGGTCCCGTTTTCCTGGGAAATATTTCAACTTTTCTACACTAGTGGTCCTTACAGTCCAACCAAATAAACTCCAGTTGATACCCAAGTTCAGGGCCTCAAGAAGCTGGGTTACTCAAACAAAGCTTGGAAGTAATATGTTGCAAGTAACAACATTCTCTGTAAGCATGTTACTTTGGGGGATAAAGCACCCATAAGCATATTTCTTTGTCAAGTAAAAAAACTAGTAGCACTAAGGTCTTCCATAAATGAGTAATATTCACTCATTATTTTATCTCCATACCTTGGCAGGGCAAATTGCTTTGGACAGCATTTTGAGGTGGAATTTTTTTTTTCGGTTTTGGACCATTTGCTTACTTTTTTGTTTTTGTTTTGCAAGACATAGAACAAATATGTAACAAATGAGAAAAAAAGCAATAACAGCAACAACTCCATTTAAAAATAACTTTTCACATTCTGTTGTCAGAGAAGCAGCATTTAATTCTTTTTGACTAGAAATGTCAGAAATTGCACCTGCGATATTCTGTAGAACACATGTGTGTTGTATTAAAGAGCTATGACCCCCTTTTCAAAATATGGTCTCCCGCTATCCATTACATCAAAGTGCAATTTAGGATAACTGACTTTGATATAAAAGTGATTTTACTAAACAAATTTTACTTCCTTATCAAAACAATTTTTTTCCAGAACATTAATGTAAACTTTTAGCATGGTGCGCAAGTCATGTCATTGGTAATCCTACAATACAAGTACTAAAATTATCATTATGGCCTATAACCACAGTATAGAATTCCATATGCCTAAATGATCTGGAATTAAAGCAACTCTCATGTCTTATACTGTATATACTCATGTATAAGTCTAGAAATTTAGGTTAAAAAATTGACCTGAAAAACCTGGGTTGACTTATCCACGGGTCATTATTAAGTACTATATTTTAACTCATATATATATGGTGAAAAGCAAGAGTATAATCTGCCCTGGAAGCAATGACCCCCTTCTAGTCTCTCATCCATCCAGCCTTTAGTATGAGCATATTAATATGTTGGAATTTTGTAAATTCTTTGGGATTTTTTTCCTTTGCTTCATCCACGTTAGATCCTTTGTTACAGGTCCCTAGGTTTTACCCTTGACTTATCCACAGGACATACCAAAATCCATAATTTTGGCCCAAAACCTGCCCTTGACTTATCTATGAAGTTGACTTATAGTCGAGTATATACAGTAGTTAGTGAAATAAAGATATAATTACATTGTACACACATCCATTCCAGACTAGAAATCATTATAGACTGGATTTTTTTGGTTATTTCAGATGCGCAGAAGACAACGTTTTCTTTTAAGTTGATCTTTTATCCTAAATTGAGGTGGGGCCTGTGGCCCTTCAGATGTTGTTAGACTCCAACTCCCATCAGCCCCCCAGCCAAGGAGTTCAGTGGCAGAGAGTCATGAGGCCTACTGTCCTACAACTGGAGGGCTATAGATGTTCCACCTTTGCCGTAAAGCAGCCCTGCACAACATAAGGCCCAAGGACCAGATGCAGCCTGCCAAAGGATGTGGAATAACCTCAAGGCTCCTCTGCTCAGCCTTCTCCTGAAGAGAGGGCTAGGCAGCAGAGGAGGAGGATGGGCAAATATTTGCCCTACAAGGCTCCCCCTGCTGCTTGGCTTTCTCTTGAGGAAAGGCCCAGGCAGAAGAGGAGGAGGGTGGAATTAAAATGAATAATTATTAATTAATAATAATCAGTATTTTAATTAATTAATTAATTAATTAATATTGATTTAAAACCTATATGCTGCCCAAAGAAGTTAACCTGTTTTATTTGGCCCCTTCCTACTGCTAGGTTGGGCAGGGCTGCTCAAAAGTATTCCAGCCAGAGGAGGAAGAACAAACCCACAACTTTGATCAGCAGCAAGGCAAGGCAAGTTCTCCTTTTCCCTCTGACCCCACCCACTGCCCGTCTGCTCCCAAACGCTTCAGGTAAAAATGAAAATGAAAAGCCCTGAAACCAGATGAGCCACGTTAATTCTGCTCCACAGGTCGCTTCAGTTTGTTCCCTGGCTGCTCCTGCCTGGGCTTTCTCTTGCTGCAGAGCCAGAAGATGGGGAGCACCTGGCCAAGAAGACCAGCCCTGGCAGCTCAACAAAAGGGCTCCTGCTCAGGCAGACAGACCAGGCAGAGGCACTTCACCTTCAGCCTCCTGCTTTCAGAGGAGGAGATTTTTCCCCTAACATATATACTCTGTGTGTGTATATGTATGTCTATACACACACACACACACACACACACACAGAGAGAGAGAGAGAGAGAGAGAGAGAATGGTGACTACAGTACTTGGCACACACACACAGAGTGGAAACAATGCAGTTTTGACACCACTTTAACTGCCATGGCTTCATCCGACGGAATCCAGGGATTTGTAGTTTTGGGAGGCACACCCACACTTTGGCAGGGAAGGCTAAGGACCTTGTCAAAACTGCAAATCCCAGGATTCCAAAAATTTTTTTTAAAAATGGAGCTATATCATTCAAAGTCGTGTCAGCCTTTAAAGTCGTGCTCCAACAAACGCCCATTCCCAGAATGCCATAGCATGGAGCCAGGGCAGTTAAAAGCGGTGCCAACCCGGGTTATCCCAGACGTGTGGACGCAGCCTGCCAGTCACCCTTTTCCTCCCTCCCTCCCTCCCTCCCCTCCTTTTCCACCTTTCCTGCGGTTTCCTCCTTTCCCTCCTTCCCCTTTCCACCTTTCCTCCCCTCCTCCTCTTCCTTCCCTCTCAGCTCCACCTCACTTCACCCGCCAAGAGCAATGCCAACAGGAGGAAAATCCGTGCCATTGTCTGCCTTGGCACCGCATGCCTCTTCTGTTCCCCCCTCCTAGTTAACCCCTTCCCTCCCTCTTTCTCTCTGGGCTGTGAGAACCCCTCTATTAGAACTGTTCTTATTTTTAAGAACAAGAAGGACCCGAGACTTCCCGGGGTTGAAGAAGGAAAGGCTTTCCCAGCCCCATCTGGCGCCCCTTTCTCTCAGGTCCTTCTCCTCCTCAGAGGCACCTCCAAAATTGCCTCAGGAACAAGTTGACTTCCCAAGAAGGCAAAACCTCCAGGCTAGAAAATGGTGGTGGTTGCAAAGAGAATGATACCTAAGGCTTGGTCTTCTTCTTCTTCTTCCCCAGTCTTCAAGGAACAAGTGCCAACCGCAGTCTCTCAAGCCCTCTTTTCCCTTCCAAGGGATGGAGGGAAGGATGGAGAGATGGATGGAGGGCTTCTTGGCTCCCTCACACTCACACACTCCCTCTCTCTCTCTCTCTCTCTCTCTCTCTCTCACACACACACACACACACACACACACACACACACAACCGCCTCACTGCTGGTGGAGGAGAAGCCCCCCAAAGCAGCAGCAGCAGCAGCCGCCCAAGCAGCCCCCCCAAAGCCAGCCAAGCCCCACAGTCCTGCCCCGGGGGACCCTCAGCATCTTCTCTCTTCACTTCCTCGGCTGCTGCCCAAACCTGGCAACCTCCAGGAGGGGAGGGAAAATGGCATATTACAATATATTTTTTGCTTTGAGAAGCAGAGCTTGGTTGAGACCATTGTGAGGAGGAGGAGGGGGAGAAAGAGGCGGCTCTTAAAGCTCCAGCAGCCCTTTGCAAGAGAGCTATGTGTATATGTGTGTGTGTGTGCATGTATGCGCATATATATATATATATATATATATATATTGCAGCTGTCACTCTGGAAAGTTTGCACACACACACATATATATATATATGCAGATGGAGAGAGACAGAGACACAGACAGACAGACGTAGTGGTTTCAAATATTTTGAAAAACCCAGTGGATATGGAGGGCTGACTAATATATATATATATATATATATATATATATTGCAGCTATCACTCTGTAAAGCTCTTGCATATACTGTAATATTTTGAAGTATTGTCAGGCCATGGATGCTTGAATCCATGGATAATATGGAGGACTGACTATACAGTATATACATATATGTTACAGCTATCACTATGTAAAATTTACGCATATATACACACACACATATGTATGTGTCATATATATGCACAACCTTTACATAGTGATAGCTATAATACACACACACACACACACACACACACATATATGGAGTGGTTTCAAATATTTTGAAATGTTGCCAAGCCATGGATGCTTGAATCCATGGATAAAAAAATCCATGGATATGGAGGGTGTGTGTATATAATATTACACACACACACACACAGAGTCAGCCCTCCATCGCCATGGATTTTTTTAATCTACAGATTCAAGCATCCACAGCTTGAAAATAGTTCAAAAGAGATACACATTCCCAAAAGCAAACCTTCATTCTGCCATTTTCTATAGGGGACACATTTTACTATACCTTTGTATTTAATGGAACTTGAATATCCATGGGTTTTGGAGGTGGATGGAGGGAACCAAACCATAGCTGATAACAAGAGCACACTGTATATACATAAACACACACACACACACACACACACACATGTTTCTGGGCTGGGAAAGATTAAGAAGGGTGGGTGCGAGAAGGGATTTTGCTTTTCTTGGAATTAAACTTTGCAGTGTGACAGCTGGAAATAGCCTCTTCTTGGCCTGGTCTATCTAGGGAGGAAAAACTCAAACAGCCTGTACACAATAAAAAATAAAAGAGAAAGATACAAATAGTGAGTGGCCTATACAGGGTCTTTCTCTTTCAGAGGAGGGACCCTTCATCCATCCCTCTCAGTCTGTGGAAGGTAGTTTACCAGGGCACAGCATACTTGAGATTTGCACAGCTTTTCATGCTGCTGCCATATGCTTGCTGCTCAGAAGAAGCAGTGGTTTCACCTTAACAGGGCTTTACCCAGAAATAAGCCCCACTGAGTTCAATGGGACTTGCGAGTGGCGACTCTCAGGCCTCAGTAGAAGGAAATCAGAGATAAGGGCGGCTAAAGAAGACTGTTTTACCCAAGATCCTAAATGTATATTTCCATGGTAATGGTCATCAGGTGTATGCCTTGATGAAGGAATACTCCCTGTTTTGATTTACAAGTCTCTTGGTAAAAGCCCTTCTTTCACCATCTTCTTCTCAACACACCTATTACAAGCCACATCTGGTTGTTTACTAGAGTGTCTTTTTTGAGTGTTAGGTTGGGATCCTGGGTTTGAATCTCCTCTCGGCCCTGGACACCCACTTTGTGCAAGTCACACTCTCTCAGCCTCAGAGGAAAGCAAAGGCAAAACCACCTCTGAATTACAAGAAGTGGCCCTGCCTTGATGGAGGACACTCCCTGAGAACAGAAAGAGAACAGAAATCATACAAGAATTTGTTTCATGTATCATAGTCTATATCATGCCATTTTTATATAAGCATCACTATGTGCATAATATAGCATCGCTATCTTATAATGGGGTTTCCTTGGAGAGGCTTATCACAGGGTTTCCTTGGCAAGAGTTGTTCAGAGGAGGTATGCCCTGAGGCTGAGAGGATGTGATTTGCCCAAGGTCATCCAGTGGGTTTCATGGCCGAGCTGAGATTCGAACCCTGCTCTACAGCAGTGGTTCTGAACCTTTGGTCCTCTAGATTTTTTGAGACGTCAACTCCCAGAATTACTGATCAATTAGCATACTGAGTGGGACTTCTGGGAATTGAAGTCCAAACCATCTGGAGGCCCAAAGGTTGAGAACCACTGCTCTACAGAGTCACAGTCCAACACTTTAAACCACTATGCCAGGCTGGCTCCCTCCAGTGAGTTGATCCCATGCCCAAAGGAGTCTCTTCTAAGGCTCCCTTGTTGTAGATTTTGTGTGCCTGCAAGTCATTTCTGACTTAAGAGGAGGTTTTGCTTTTGCTTTCTTATGAGGCTGAGAGAGTGTGACTTGCCTAAGGTCACCCAGTGGGTTTCCACGGCTGAGATGAGATTTGAACCCAGGGTATCAACCCAACACTCAAAGTTAAATAACCGAATGTCGCTTGTAATGGATGTGTTTCTGCTCGAATACAAGAAACCAGGGCAGAAAAGGTCTACTCGATAGATGACACAGGCCGCTCCTGGAGCAGCCTCTACCATCTTCCTAGCCAAGGACATAAAAGCTCTTAATAATAATAATAATAATAATAATAATAATAATAATAATAAAGTTTTATTTATATTCCACCTTTCCCGTAGGATCAAGGCGACTCACAACATTAGATAAAACACAACATACAATTAAAATACTTCCCATTAATTACCCTCTCCCCAAGCTTGCCACATTAAAATATTATCAAACAATCAACAATTAAAATTAAAACAATTAAACATTTAAAATAGATTAATAATCAAGCCAGTCAGAGACAAAGGCAAATGTATGGGCAGTTTGGGTGTTCTTATAATGGTCTATATTCATGGACGAATAAGCTCCTAACTTGCAAAGCTCCAGGAGGCGTGTTTCTCTGGCACTCTTTCTGCTTCTTCTCCTTGCCTGGCTGGGGTTTCCCCTGGAAGCGACTGCAGTGGTTTCCACCAAGCCTTAAATAAATTCTGAAGTAATCGCGTCGGCTTCTCTCTGCCTCACGCACAGAAGAGACAGTTCAGGCAGTTCCCCAGATGCTGCCTCTGATGCTGCTGATGCTGCTGCCTTTGCACAGCTCTCCCGGCCTTTCATTTTTCTCTGCCATGCACAACCCTCACCCTCCCAAAGGACAACGTAAGGCAAGAGAGTTATTATTAGAGGGAAGACGCCAAGGCAAGAAGCAGGAGTCAACAGCCAGCATATTTTCCCTCTTGCTTTCCATTCAGCTTTTCCTAGCTGAAGATACCTAGCTGTCTCTGTCTAGGTCACACCCTTCTTTTGCTTTGCCCACATTTCTCTGGGTGTTGATGTACTCTTTCAATCCTTGTTCTTGTTGTATGCCTTCAAGTCCTTTCTGACTTATGGCAAGGTGAGCCTTTCAGAGGAGGCATGCAGGGGTACCTGTGTTGGCCATTTAACAAATGCAAACAAAAATCCATCTATGAGACTTTTATATGCCAACCAAGATACACAATAGACTTGTCGCAAGCTTTCAAATCTCCATGGGCTTCTTTATCAGGTGAGATGTCACAAACCTTTTAGAGGAGGTTTGCCATTGCCGTCCTCTGAGGCTGAGACGATGTGACTCACCCAAGGTCACCAGGTGGGTTTCATCATGGCCAAGCTGGGAACTGAACCCTGGACTCCACCACATTCCTACTCAGGCACACAGTTAACTTGAACAGGCCATGTGCTGTTGTAGTCAAAACAGAAACACAAGAGTTTGCTAGTATAAAGTGGTTGTGACACCATGGTGATCTCCAAACTGTGCCCTTTAAGGGATTTTGGACTTCAGCTCCCAGAAGCCTCAGCCATGTTGGCCAATAGTCTGGTATTCTGGGAGCTGAAGTCTAAAATCTCTTAAAGGGCACAGTTTGGGGATTACTGGTGTAAATGAATGAATAATACATGATGATCTGAAACCTTACACACACACACACACACACACACACACACACACTCTGCATTGGGGGATTACAACCACTTGCAGTTGATAACTTCCAAGTTGATGGGGTAGTGCACCTCCTTTCAGTCTTAGTCTGAATTCAAAAATAGACATTTAAATTGCACAACTCTGTCCTTAGAATAACTTCAGCACTATGGATAGTTCCTTTAAAATTGAAACTGAACTGTGAATTCACCATCTAACTAACATAGAGCTAGCCCTTTTGCTGTCCACTCCCATCAACTTTAGCCAGCATAACCAAGGGTAAAAAACTATGGGAAATACACTCCAAAAACATCTGTAAGGTCATCCCTATGATGTTTGGAAGAACAGCAGTCTATTACGTTTACCCTCTGATAAAAGAGAAATCAGCAATAAAAGCTAGAATGACCTTCAGCAGAGCCAGCATGGTATAATGGTTTGAGCATTGGACTAGGACTCTGGAGACCAGGGTTCAAATTCCTGCTCAGCCATGGATACCTTCTGGTGACTTTGAGTCAGTCATTCTTTCAGCCTCAGAGAGAGGCAAAGGAAATCTTGCCAAGAAAATCCCCTGATAGGTTCACCTTAGGGGGACCATAAGTCAGAAATGACTTGAAGGCATGCAGCAACAACAATGACCTTTAGCAAAGGTGAACTAGACTTCATAGTTTTATAGACTATATTTTGACTGGTCTGGCCTTTTTTATTGAAACTCTGCCAAGTGTCAGTAGAATCTGGGCTAGCAATAAACTGGTGACCAAGGGTCATTGACACATCTTTTGCATATCTCTTTTTGTAGAGTTGCTGGATGTTTCATAAGTCCTGGAATAAAAAAAAACATACAGCTTGCCACATTCTGTGCCATTCCAAAACTGTTGGATTATTTCATTGCCAAGCTGATGTAGTAAAGAGATGTCTCATTCTTAGTAGTAAAGAAATGTCTCATTCTTTGGGAGCTTCCCAGCAGCAAACAGCTTGTCATTACATACTGCAACTTAATACAACCAGCCATGCCACCTTACTTCTACTCATCTAATAGCTACCACCCATCATTTCATTCAGTCATTTCTAAAATGTTATATATGTTCCGCTAGTGGTACTGCTTGCCATGAAGGCTAAGTCACAACATAGTATGACAAGATGATCCTGCCTAATTTCCCAGTTGGCTAGTATACAAATGTATTCTTTCATCTTATAAAAAGTCATCACTAGCAGATAATCTGGAAGTCAGTTGCAATGTCTTATATTCTAGGTTTGCTTGTGTGTATGTTTTTAAAGCATGCTGTTGGACACAAAATGTGCCGTTAGAAAAGCGATAGATGTGCATTTAGAAAACTGAAGAAAAAAAATGATATTGTGGATGCATATTTATTGAGAAAGTAAATATCAGTCACCATCCCCTGTGGAGAAATAGCCAGTGATAACAATGTATAGGCAATGACTCTTTGTGTTTGTCCCTCTTTTTAATGTAGAGTGTCTGACAGGACAGTTGTGCAATTCTTAAATCTGCTTGAGGAAAAATCTCTGCATTTTCCTGACTTCTAACAGAATCCACATCTTCCATTACACTTTGTTTCTTTCCTGGCCAGGCTGTCAGAAAAGGTAGTTCCTTTAGCTTTACCTCCTCTTGTCTGTGGGCAGCCCTTCCATATGTTGTCCCATGCTGATTATCTCTATTTAAAAATGAACTATACAGCAGCTTTTATACTTGTCCTGAGCCCTCTTCATTTTTGTTTTCTAACCCAGAACATCAAGTGTCAGTAAGTGAGAGCAAATCACCCTTTTAATTTCTCACAGTGGCCATGACATAACATCATGCTGGAACATTGTGAAACAATGAGAGATGTGGCTTGGCCCATCTGCCCAGATTGACAAAAGTGGCAACACATCAGAAGATACCAGGGACACTTCAAAGCTGGCCCTGTTCTTCTCTGTGGAACTCATAAAAATTGCCTTTTAGACTACAGCAAAAAAGAAACAAATGGCTGCTAGAACAAATCAAGCCTGATCTCTCCCTAGAAGCCAAGATGCCTAAGGGGCGAAACAGATCACCCTGAAGGGGCAGCTTGAAGCCGCCCCTGAGAAAACCAGATTGGGGCCAGGTCAACCACATGCTGCATCCCCAATCCACCTTTTTGACAGCCCAAAAAAGAAGCATCAATTATTGCTCCTTTTTGTACTAGTAAAAAAACTGACTTTTCCCACCCACTGTGGCTTTATGGCATTCCTGCAGCATGTGGCATGTAAATTCCATGCTGCCAGAGTGCCCAAAAGCTGGCCCATGTCTGGGCATCCATGCAGTATTAAACTGGCTTCCAGGTGTCTTGGAGCATGTGTCATCTGTATGCCACACCTCCAGGCCAGCTGGAGGCTGTTGTACTTTGGCTGCATCATGAGAATGCATGACTCACTAGAAAAGATATAGTGCTTGGAAAGGTGGAGTTCAATAGGAAAAGAGAAAGATTGCCTACCAGATGAACAGACTCAATCAAGGAGGCCATAGCTCTGAGTCTACCAGATCTGAGCAGAGCTGTTGAAGATAGGTGTCTTTGAGGTGTCTCATTCACAGGGTCTCTATGAGTTGAGGTCAGCTGGAAGGCAGCAAACAAAAAAATGCATTATTTAGGACTGGGCTGCTTGTCTCAGCAAGTCATTAGGAGCAACAGACCAAAGTAGTAATAATAGTCATGTATAACTTTTATAATTACTTTTGTAATAACTTTGGAATTAGGTTAGGCATCATTATAAGTGCCGAATGGAAGGCTTCTATTTCTTTGCTTTATTAAAAAGACCATGTGAGGCAAGAGAGAAGATTCCCAGAAGTGAACAAATGATCTCTCCTTAACTCCTCAAGCAATAAAAATGGCTTGAATCAAGCATGGAAAAACATGGCCAAATAGCACAGTGCAGCTCTCTCCATTCCAGCGCTGTCTGGCTATCTCTCAGTATTTGCACATTCTACCATGCATACCACAGCCAAATTTCCCAGACTAGTGCCTTCTGATTTCTTAGATTACAACTTCTAATATGCCCAGCTATTTGACCATGCTGGCTGGGAGTGATGGGAGCTGTAGTCCATGATGCTGAAACGGTTTGAAAAATATACAGAAATACCTAGAGCATTATAGTCACACAGAGAAGGAAAACTTCAGAGGCAGATATTGCTGGGCTACAACTCCCTCAATTACTAATCATTAGTTATACTGGTTAAGACTTCCCGAATTTGTGGTCTAGTAACATCTAGAGGGCTGCAGTTACCCACATTAGAGTCTAGTATACAGATATCTGCAGCATATCAAGTGGTTTATCTACCTTGCAGAGTTGTTGTTTATGGAATCTTTCAAGATCAGATTGTGCAAATAGGGTTTAATTGCAAGAAAGTTCCAGTTTTCATTCATGGCTACATGCTTGGCAAGAGTTAGGGTATGATCTTAAGGTCCATCCATTTTGCCCTACTACATGGATAGTCTATATATCTAAGCTGCATGAGTGTAGTAACTGCAGTAGTAACATAACTATAATATAGTGTTATAGCAATGGAAATGCCAGTAATAGTTCTTTAACAAAATTAAAAGTATAATATGCCATAATAGTATGCATAAATAATTTTGCATATTATGCATTTGTTACTCATTTTTTAGATATGATTAAGGTAGCTTTGTAGCTGTCCCTTCTGGTGACTCTGCCAATCCCAGCTTCTTATTGGATACTCTAGGGCAGGAAAGAGTTTAAGAGAGTTTTCTGTGGCAGCTGAACTTTGCCTGAGCAACATGATGATCTGAGTGTTAGTCCCTTCCTTTATCTTTGATTACTTTCATAATTTCTTCTATGACTCAGACATGTGGTTGTCTTCATGACACTGGTGTAGATTCTGATCAACATATACACCATGACGATTGGCTTGTTCTATTACTTCTGTTGCTTTAAAAAATTCATTTCCCCCCTCAAATCAGGATAAATCTTTCTCCCCCATGGTTGAAAATTTCCAGAATTTTTCCATCTCTGTCCTTCTTATTAATAACAAAGAATATAAATGTATGGGTCAGAGTCTAAATCAGAGTTAGGTGTATGTGAAGCCACTGATTTCAATGGCCTTAAATGTGTCTCTGTTCTTGGGCTTTGAGTTGCCAATTTTCATTAACTTTATGCCAGAGAAATTAGGGGGAATGTTTGCTTCCTTCATTCAATACTTTGCATTTTCAAGCTGTGTTGTCTTTTGTTTAAGAAGTACTGCTACCATTCTGATGCTATTGCTATTCTGCATCAGTGGAATTCTTTGTAATTTAATCCAGCTCCATGCACATGAACAAACAGCCATATCACAGAATGGTCTCAAAAAACACTGGCCAATTGCATCTCCTTTCCATTCCTTGAAATGCTCACAACAAAAATAGCAGCTTTTTTTTTTAAAGGTTCAGATATAGCACTAATAACTACACAGGGTGTGATGCTTTGTCTGAACATCTGTAGAGAAATCCTACTAATGATATTGTGTTTACTATTAATTACTGATAGTAGGACCACAATCTTAAATTTACTAATTTACTAAAGCCCAAGTGGAATGTACAAAAGCAAGTTGCAATATGAATAGAGCTATATGCTCCATTCCACTATTTCTATAAACCCCATTTCCATGCCTCCCCCTGCAATAGCTTTCTGAAGGTGCTGAAGCTGCTTATTTGATAGTTTTCCCACTCCTTTTAGGTTTTCTTCTTATATACACATAATTTGTTTTGTATCTTTGCAAGTTGTAGCATTTCTCCAAACTTGCTGATACAACTCTCTTGGGAATGGAGTATACCAATTTGGCTAAACAAGAAATCTGCCTTGTACTGGTATGAGCATTGGACTATAGTTCTGGAGATCAGCGTTTGATCAGCCATGGAAACCCACTGGGTTTGTTTGGGTGAGCTACAACTCTTAGCCTCAGAAAACCCCATGACAGGTTCACCTTAGAGTCACCATAAGTCAGAAATGACTTGAAGGCACAACAATAATAACAAGAACAACCATAATATAAGAGTATGAGATCAGTTTACACAGCTATAGCAATTTAATACTACTAGATACCCCCCAACCCACCCACCCACCCCCAATTACAGCACTAACTACTTCACCAAAATGCAAACCACAGGAATTTCTAGTGTGGAGGCATGACAGTTAGAAGGATATGAAATTACTTTGACTATATACAAGCTCACCTCAATAAACAAATCTTATGAAAAAGAAACTCCTTTTTGCATAGTCTTTTTATGCCTGCCTAGTCTCCTTTTCCCTCCTTGTTTTCTACCTTAATGTTTTTTTTTAGCTGTATTGACACTGGGAAGATGGGGAAGGAGGGCTAAAGAAACACCAGCATTCAGTGCTGGTTTACAGAAACATGTCACCATGAAACAACACATAAGAGCTGAGCTGATTCTCCCCTAGTCATTCCTACTGTAGCTGTGAGTACCTTCCTAAACAGGCAAGGTAATGAGCAGCTACCTCCAGAATCCTTTACTGAGCATACACAAACAGTGAATCAGTAGTAAAGGTGACAGCAAATAAGGGGCTCTACAGACCACCCCTAAGGGGCAGTATGCAGCCACCCCTTTTGCAGATTGGGGCCATGGCAACCTCATGCCGTGGCCCTGATCTGGCCTTTGCAGGGGGCAAAAAGGAGCCACAAAAAGCAGCTCCTTTTTGTATCTTACAAAGGGTGCGATAACTACGTTATCACAGCTTGGAGGTGCTTCTTTGGCACTGT
The DNA here is from genome assembly GCF_019175285.1 of Sceloporus undulatus. Lineage (NCBI taxonomy): Eukaryota > Metazoa > Chordata > Lepidosauria > Squamata > Phrynosomatidae > Sceloporus > Sceloporus undulatus. The sequence continues at coordinate 50,668,835 of NC_056526.1, read as the reverse complement.
GTCGTACAGATGCACTGCTGGAGGAGCGCCATGATGCTGTGTGCCATGTGGAGTGGTGCATGACATTGTGGAGCCCTGGGAACAGAGTCAGGGCATGAGTCATGTTTACGCGACACCCCAACTCCGCCCCCAGGCTGGCCTTTCAGGCCGGTTTGAAGAGGGCCTAAAGTGGAGGCTAATGAAAGAAAAGATCATCCATCAATGCATCTTGTATGAAATGCTCAAGTGATTTCTAGGAGGTTTAACATGTTTGCTTTGTTTTTGTTTGTTTTTAACTTTTGCAAGGCTTACCTGAAAAGGTTACTTCATTTCACATGTGCATATTGTTAATTTTGAATTAAAATGAAAATTAAAAGATTGCTGAAACATGTTAAACGATGATAATGATGATGATAGTGTGTAGGAACCTATCTCTATTTTTTCTGTATTATTTCTTACTCTGGTACCAGATTTTCTGCTGGAGATGTAATGCCCAGGAATACATCTGCTTTGTTAACTGAGTTATACTTGTACTGTTGATACACTCCTAGAATAGGCAGAACCAGTGTAGCATAGAGGTTTGACGAATCTGGAAGACCAGGGTTCAAATCTTCGTTTTGAGTGCATTCCACTAGAAAGGCAGAAGCAGATATTTCCACAGCAGTCCCTCTTTCAGGGCAGCCAGCATGGCACAGTGGTTTCACTCTGACAGACCAGGCATCCATTTGGTCATGCACTGGACAAGTCCTTGGGAAAGTCACTCTCTCAGCCTAAAATGATAGCACTTGCCATTCGCCTCTGAATATACAGTATTTTGCCAAGAAAACCTTAGGAGAGTGTTGTCATGTTGGATTTGACCTGAACGAATATAACAATAGCAGCAGCAACAGCAACAGCAACAACAAACTATTGAAGAGTTCTCCCAGGATGTTAATCTCTCAGCTGCATTTATTTTCATTCTTTCATTTAAGGTGAAGTGAGGGGTGCCTCAGGTTTTGCCAGAACTATGCCTGAATCTGTATGTGCAGCTATTTTTTTTCTAAAAGAGCCTTCTTCTATAAATAACACATGTTTATACAAGTTTGGTATAAGTGGGTCTTCAAATCAGCATCTTACAGCATGGGTGGACAACATCTCAGGGTTGAGGGACCCCCGCAATCCAAAGAGGAAGCATATGATACTGCAGTTATTGCATTTGCCTCTGCTGTGATTGCTGCTGAAATATGCTCCTTATGGCGGAGGAGGTCACTGAAACAATGCTGGATCAGTAAGCACACTGACACTGTGAGTGTGTCGTTTTGGGGAGATTGCACAAAATTGCTCAACAAAACCATGGGGGAACTTCAACTACCACCACCACCACTACAATGCTTTCTATTTTTAACTTACTTTGGTGTAGCAGTACTGTATTTTGTAGTCAGGCACGAGAGTACTTTGTGGCTTGTTGATGCTATGTGCCTTCAGCTAATTTTCAACTTATGTCAACCCAAATCTATCATGGGTTTTTTTTTTTTTTTTGGCAATTTTTTTTCAGGGAATGCATCTTTGCCTTCATCTGAGGCTGAGAGAATGTGACTTGCCCAAGGCTGAGCAAGGCTGTAGCCTGGTCTTCACAGTCCTACTTCAGCACTCAAACCACTAATTAGCGGTAGTAGTAGTAGTAGTAGTAGCTGTTGTTGTTGTGTGCCTTCAAGTCATTTTCAATTTATGGCCCCTAAGGTGAGCCTCTCATAGGGTTTTCTCAGCAACTTTCTTCAGATAGGGTTTGCCATTGCCATGGGTTTCCATGGCTGAATGGGGATTTGAACTTTGTTCTCCAAAGTTGTAGTCCAACACTGAAACCACTATACCATACTGGCTCTCTAAACCACTATATTACATTTGGAATCATATATCAGTGAACACAAAATGAAACATAATGGGAGGCATATAGAGGATGAGATGGCAGATGATCTTTGATTTATTGACAACAGCTAATCAGATCCATTTTAAGTGAATAAAAACTGGAAATCTACAGTTGCGAATGAAATGATTACACATTTAGCCCAGAGCTGTTGCATGGGGCATTGATACAGCTGTCAAACAACCCACCTGCCACCCAACTGACTTCCATCTGCTGACAGAGCTGTAGCTGCCACCTGGAATCCATGTGGATACAGGTTCCTATGTGGTTTCCTTGCCACTTGGAATTTAAATGGGCCATCGACACCCACCCCTTGCTGGCCTTTGTTCCCAAGAGCATTTAAGGCAGACCTGGGATTTTTTACATCTTCCTTCTTTCAGATTTCTCTAAAGAATCTGTGTTGGCATCTGCAAAGATTTTTAAGTTAGAATGTTCCAGTAGGGTGAAGTTGGTCAAATTCCAAGACAGTTCACTTGAACTGTATTGAATTTGCTATTGATGGTTAATAAGATGGTCAATGAACTATTACACGTATATATACCCAGGAACTCTTGTACCTGGGAACTGTTTTTTCCTCTTGATTATAAGGTTGTATTTTACTTTTGGTCTTTTTATGATTGATTTGTGATCATATAAAGTTGACTGATTTATTAAAGGGACCATCACAACCAGAGGGTCTGCTTTCTCCTAAGTTGGATCTGCACTGTCACATTGGCAAAGTTGTGACTAAATAGGCAGAAAATATATAATTTTGTGAGCTGCCTTGGGTTCCATACTGAGAAAAAGATGGGATGACAATTAAACAATAAAATAAAAATAAAGAGCAAAAGGAACTGAACAGAACAAAAAAAGGGGTGGTTTTTTTTTTACAGAAAATGCCAAAATGAATATCAATCCCTAGAGAACCTACTTCAAGGTGAGTTGAATGCCAGAAGAGCAACAGGAATCTGACTAAATATACTCCTTATGGTTTTGAGTGAATATCTGTCAGGGAAAGCCTCCTCCTCCCAAAACAAGGAACCACAAAATCCCACAAAAACCCCAGCTAGGCTCATGGAAAGACAAGCTAAGGCAGGAGAAGAAGACACTTCTCTCTCTATTCACTGTGTCTTCCCACAGGCCTCAAACTGGCCACTTGATGATTCTGGAGGCCTAGGCATCTGTTCTAATAAGATGGTTGGAATGTAGCCTCTCACATTCAGATACAATCAGAAGAGGAATCCTGGTATTAGATAGGAAGGGAAGGAACTATCTCTTTCCCTGTTTATTATCTATTCCATTGTTAATTCAATGTTAAGAGTTGCCTCTGCAAGGCAAGATGATAGCTCTATTTATGTATCATATGAATAGAAACACATTAAAACTTGAAACACAACATATTTAGAAGAAAAAAACCACCTCCATTGTTAATTAAATGTGCTGTGTTTCAGGTTTAAGTGTGGTTCTATTCAAAACAAGGCAGTGAACCAACAAAAGCAGTTAAATAAGTCCAGGTGTCTCATTTGTAAATAATAAACACATATCCTTAGAAATATAATACATCCGCTTGCACTTCCTCTGAATTTTATGTTTTCATTATGATACTGTTTTGTCCAGTGAATTCACATCTCTACTGTTATTTTCCTGTCCTGCATCATCAAATATGAGATCTAATCTGTGTGAGTATTAAATGACCGAGACGACAGTTTTGGTTGAGGTCAGTATATTGCATTGTGTGAACTTTGTCTTTCATTGTATTTACAGGCTGTGTAGACTGCCCTGAAGGGATGGCCTGCAGCTGCCCCTTTTACAGCCAGATCAAGGCCATGGCAACTGCACGCCACAGCCCTGATCTGGCCTTTGCAGGGCGCAAAAAGGTAAGGTAGGGCTGTGCACACTGGTGGGAAATGCCATGCATAGGGCACAATAGCCATGGTGCCACGACTTTACAGTGCTCCTTTGGTGCTGCGTCATGCGAATGTAGTGCCAGAGGAGCACAGTGATGCTGCACGCTATGTGGTGCATCACGCAGCATCGCACTGCCCTGGGGCTGGAGCCGGGATGTGTGTCACGTGGGCACTACACCCTGACTCCTTCCTCCACAACCCGGCCTTTCCCACCAGTGTGCACAACCCCTACCTTACCCTTTGGATACAGGCTCAGAACTATCAATTAAATCCTGATATCTATTCTACTAAATTAAGACTGGTAATTTCTGTTGTCTTTTGAAGGTACGCCTTTCATTTCTAAGATGTGAGGCATTCTTGCCCATACCTTGTGCCACAAAAATCATCATCATCATCATTATTCCACCTTTCCCCTCTAAGAACTGGGAACTCAACAAGTAGTTGAGCCCCAGACATAGGATTCAACAACAAAACTAGCAACTCATGAGAGACATGTAGATTAGATGTAGGGCTGGCTAAAGACATATTTTTCTGCCTCAGCTGCATTGGAATGCAAATGGAACCTGTCTACCCATCAAAGCAAGGTATAGAGCCAGTGTGGCATAGGGGTTTGAATGTTGGACTATGACTCTGGAAACCTGGATTCGATTCCCAGCTTAGCCATGAAACCCACTAGGTGAATTGGGCAAGTCACATGAACTCAGCCTTAGGAGAAGGTAATACCAAATCTCTTCTGAACAACTCTTGCCGATAGGTTTGCCTTATGGTCGCCATAAGTCAGAAACAACTTGAAGGTATACAACAACAACAAAGTGCCTAAAGTTAGTAAAGTTGCTTTGGTACAGGTGGCAGACTGTTTTACAAGCACTTCTCCTAGCAGTAAAAAGAAAATAAGAACAAAGGTAGACAATCAGAACAAAGATAGTTTACCACCATTCTATAATCCTAAAAGTCTTCTGCCCTAAAGCAGTCATGTCAGTTTGCTTGATGGTAGCCTTGGCTCTGGGTAAAATTGTTCAGCCTTGTCATGTTTGCCAAGAACTCCTTTCACAGCAGCTGGTGGCAGGGGATATGTATACATAAGCCACTACAGGGGGACATATATCTTTTATTTACCACTCCTGGTTTTGATATAACTATGTACCCTAATATTTTCCTATACTGGGCCAACAAAATGCACAATATACATGTTGCAAGCTTTCGAAGTGACACTGGCTTCTTCATCAGGCAATGTATTAAAAACCATAATGGAGGGGAAAAAATGAAGATGTTAGTCATAGGCCTGCATTTTGCTGTCTTTGTTCTCAGTTCAGATGGTATGGAGGGTATTTCCTGCAGCCTGGAACCTCCTCCTTCTGACCATGTAGCTACTGGAAGATTTTCAAAGTCCAGGTAATTTAATATACATTTGAGATAGATAGATAGATAGATAGATAGATAGATAGATAGATAGATAGATATCACACACACACACACACACACACATCCTTTGTAATCTATCCTTTGTGAAGCCAGAGGCTCCTTTGTAATGAGAGAACTCTGAATTTCTCAAAAAGCCTTCATACTTATGTATCAGGAAAACTTTAGGTGAGGTAAAACAAGCCAATCTAGTCAAAATTTTGGGGCAAAAAATTGTTTTACCTTTGTTGGAGTTAGAAACCTCAAATAGTAAGGTCTCAGTCCACTGTCTCTCTCTTTAGGATTCCCCTTTTGTGGCTATAATGTGGTATCTTGGAATGCAAAAAAACATCCTGGGGTAGCTGTGTGGGCTTATAGCAAATCCAATAACAACAAAAAAACATGAAATAGTGATACTTTATTGGGCCAACCAAAATGCAGACCTTCAATTTTTTTCCTCCTGTATGGTTTTTAACACTTTGCCTGATAAAGAAGCCAGTGTAGGTTCAAAAGCTAGCAAAATGTATATTATGCATTTTGGTTGTCCCAATAAAGGTATCACTGGTGGATTTTTGCTGTTACTGGATTCCTAGAAAACAAAAAGTATGATTGAGTTAGGATTTTGTAGAATTTTTTGGAGAACTATCTGTGTTAGTCTGCTATGGAAAAAGCAACAACACTCAAGTCTTGTGATACTTAAAAAAAATAACAAACCTAAAATTTCCTACCACTTAATCAGATGCACGGCATGCTACTCTGAGTTACAGGTATCTGAGCGAGAGAGAGAAAGAGAGAGAACTGGAGAATGGAGTAAACACTGTAGTCAGAGGAAAATGAAATGCAAAAAGAACAGACAGTAATAATTATCTTAACAGTGGCCATTCACTATGCAGCTTTTGCTGATAATACAAAGATCCTGTTACAAAGTAAACTAATTAACACAGGTAATGTGATTTATTTATTTTTTAAAAAATAATCTAATTGAAGCCCTAGGAACAAACCCAACCTCTTGATTAATTGTATTTTCTGTTATTTGACTTTTTTTCCTTTTGAAATTACTTTGTTTAAGAATAGCCATTTTAAGATAAATGACAAAGTGTTTTTGAGACTAGAGCCAGTGTGCTATAGCGTTTTGAGCATTGGATTATGGAAATCCATGGAAAATTTGGCCTGCTATAAAGGGGCATGGCTGAAAGAGCATGGCATATAGCAAATGAAAAGATGAGCAAATGAATCTCTGCTATGAGCCTCTGCTAATTGTGGATGAAGTTGTTAAGTCCTCTGACAGTATTGCCAGAATAGACAGAAAAACAGAGTTGATGTTTCATTTTGTTGCAGAGCTAGGTCCCTATGTTTGTATCTTTGTTATCTAGTCCATTTTGGTTTGTGACTAGCTGTTTTAGCTTGTTCTGTTCTGTTCTGTTTTAGTTTGGGAAGATATTTATATATCTAGATATCTAGAGGGCCTACCACCCATGGGCTGTGTGAAACAACTTTCATGCCTTCCCAGGCAAAAGAAATGTAGTCCATCAATCATATTCGAGTCATTTAGCTGGGAATGATAGGTGTCAAGCAAGAGTGTTCTATTTTTTTCCTTTCCAGTTCAGTAGGAACAGATGCATTTGTATTGTAGGTCTGTGTTCTACAGTATATATTGAATTTTGTTATGTGTTTTGGGTAGAAGCTGGAAGCATGTAAGTATACTGTTCCCCCCATAGGGACATCATTTATTTTGTTTGCTTCACATGATGGTCCATAACAGCATTCTCAGGACCAGTCAATGCTGCAATAATTAACATTGGGATTATGAAGCTGCCCTGGGAGAAGGAAGTTAATCTTTTCTTCCTGTGGCATAGTCCTGGTGAAGATCAGCACCCCCAAACTGTTCTGTTGGTACAGATTTCCCTCACAAGCTGAACAGAAGCTTTTAAGTAGAACAGCAGCATAGAGGATTATTGCACACCCTTACCCCAAACCCATTCTTCCCCAAGGCTTCTACTTAAATTGTAAAAACATGTTTCCCCCCACCATGCTTTTAAAGTATCTTGCAATTTGGAATTTAATCTCATCCCCTGCTAAAGCTCAGTTTACTCAACAAAGTATGTGTTACTGATTCAAATACAATTGGTTAGATCTACTCTTAAATGTACTTAGATGAGACCCTTAAATATCTGTGGGAATGTTGGTCATGAATAACTTAAGTCCTGTGGGATGACACCAAACATAATTTAATATGGCTCCAACTTGCATTCTTCCATGTGCCTTTTTTCTTCATCTTCTTTCCTATCCTGTTGCTTTCCTCATTGTGGAAGTTTAAATTGTGAGCTCCTTCTTAAGAGCAGGTTCTTTGAGTTTGTTTCCCTGTGAATGACCAGACACTGAAGGTATAATCAGCATCAACAGTTACAGTTATAGTTGTTGCCATTGCCATCATTGCCATCATCATCTTGTCATACTTGCTAGTCTGATACACCAGTCATGTTCTTCCAGACAAGAGAGGTTGTTACTGTTGTTCAGAAAATCTCGGTGCACATGGAAAGATTTTGGCTGCCTTACTTGTCAGTGGGTGGATCCAAAAATATATTTATTTTGAAAGCAGCCAGGCAGCAGGAAGTGCTGGATTTAGAAAGGAGGAATCCAGTTTTTCTTCCTTTAGTTCAACTCTGGAGAAAATATTGCCAAATTGGTAGATAGGAAGATAGTTGTTCAGTATCTTTCAGTAGAGGATACAGAATTGCATCCTGCTATAGATGTGTGTGCCTGGACTGGCAAGAGTAGATTTCAGCAGTATCTTCAGCCCTTCACCATCCTGCACATCAGATCTGGAAAATCTACATAATAGTTCAGGCAGTAGGGTGGCAGAAAGAAGAAATCCCTGAAAATCAGCAAAAGTTACAATAATGGGCTTGGCAGAAGAATTTAGTGAACTTTCATACAACATTCAATACAGCATTTTGAGTTTGATGGATAGCTTTTAGGCAGTCAAATATGGCTATCGTATAAGATAAATTGTGCCAAGTGAAAGCAGCTTCAGGTGTAAATATTGTTTCAGCTGCTTGAGTCTGCCAGCTTACTTTACCCTTCCAAGGTCAGGATATATTCCCCTGTTATACAGAACTTCCCTTCCATGGCTGAACAGCCGATGCCCACTGTTCACAGAGAGAAGTATTTTTCATGTAGCTCCTAACAGCATTATATGGTATTGGTTCATGGTACGGGGGTGACTAGTCCTCCATATCAAATAGCTTGAGATGCACAACTCTGGAGGGCCTCAGTGTGCCATTGTGGCCACCATTTTGGAAGTCTGGAAGTAATGCTGAAGTGCATTTTTTAAAATATATTTTATTAATCTTTTGTTTTATTATATTTTATTAATCTGCGGGAAAGGGGCTGACTGAAAAACTTGGAGGAAGGCTTTTTTTAAAGGGTGTAGAGATTTTGAGCCCTTAAGGGTTGCATGTAGCTCACAGGCCAATTGACTCCCACCCCTGTATTAGAACATGGGAGAAAGGAATCCACCAAGGCAGATTCCTTCAGTCTTGGTATAGGGAGAAATTAAAGTGTAGGTGAATGTCCTGTGTCTGAAGGCAGCAAATGGCAAGAGAGGCAGGCTGTAGTAGGGAGAAGCATTAAAGCTGAGTCAAGCTAGTCCTAGTCATATACAGATAGTCATCCTTTGCTTATTTGATGGATTAGGATGCCAAAACTTGGAAATGGTTGGAAAGCAGAATCCAGTTCAGTCAAGCAAACACAAGATGGTGCCGAGGAGATAGAAAAAAAAAAGTAGAGTCAAGTGAGGGGGAAAAGATGTGCTGAGTCAACTGAAGAAGGGGGGGAGCAGCACGTGGTCACAAAACCATTTTGCAAACATGGATAAAAGAGTGGAATATATGATAATGGCTAGTAATTAAGAATGGTTGAAACAGTGGGTCATTGAAAAGCAAGTCATTAAAAAGTGGGGGACACCTAAAGTGAAGGTCCTAGCCTTTCTAGAAACTGTCATGACAAGCCAGCAGTCATGATAACTGAAGCCACAGGGGAAGTTAAAGAGACATGTACCATGGGCCAGTTGAGAAATCAGGAGTACAAATAAATTCATGAGTGGAAAGCACACAAAAGTCAGGGAGAGTGAAAAGTTGTGAACGAGAAAAATGAGAAGCTGCTGTGGGATTTATAGCCCCTGACTTTGAGATGACAGTTGTTTGATTGATCAGCATTTTTTTAAAGAGGTGCTGTTCCTTGTCTTGCTGTTCCTTGTCTTGTTGATGTTACACAAAGGATAGTGGTATCTCCTCAGTGTCCTTTAACTATGTGGGTCCATCCTGTTGAAGTTTCCCATCAGCTAAATTGCCACTAGCTGCTTGAATTGAGGAGGGAACAGAATGAGGGTGGAGCCATCATCTGGAGTCATAGGTCTTTTTATATCTGACTCTTCTGTATCAGATTCCTTGGACTCTATATGGTGACAACAAAGACCTATGGAGTGCATCCTAAATATTTCCAGGGCCATATATATGCTTGCCTGAAAGGAAGTTCAGCATTGATCAAGTGAAGGTACACATCCTATATTTGCATTTGTTTTCTTGTTTCTGCCTTTTATTTCTTATAATCTATGCATAATTAATAACTGTCTTGTTGCATCAGTGGTTTTGTTTCATTCTGCCAGTCCTTGAATTTGGTTTGTCTGAGACTTGAGTGGATCAGGCTGCTGGCATTAGAACAGTGCATTCCATGAAATAAAGTGCCTTCACCCATAAGGCTGGAATCCCACCCAACATATCAAGATATTACTCAGTTCAGCATGAGCTCCAACTATCTGTGTAGCCTTTCTGGAAAAGGGGCTTTATTGTTGTTATTATTGTTGTATGCACCTTTAAATTGTTTATGACTTATGGTGTCCTAAGGTGAACCTATCACAAGGTTTTCTTAGCAAGATTTATACAGAAGAGGTTTTGCATTGGCTTCCTCTGAGGCTAAGAGAGTGTAAATTTCCCAAGGCCAGCTAGTGGGTTTTCATGGCCGAGTAGGAATTTGAACTCTGGTCTCCAAGCCACTACACATACAGATATTGATATCAAATATTGAAATAGGATGTGCCATGAGAATATCCACTTCTGCCTTCTTGGTTGTATGTACCATGTATGCTTTTTATTTCAATTTGTAATGCCTTCTGTGAATTCACATTGTCACATCTAAATCAGAAAGGCTAGTAAACCTAAAAGAAATGTGTGGGTGTGTCATTTGGACTGATAATCTAAACTACTTCATACCTTTAAAAAAGACATGAGCAAGCTACATGACTCATTTAGTTCCGATATTCATTTACAGTATTTTTGCAGAATGTGACAGGCACTGAACAAGGACCCTGTTTTGTTTTACAGATAATACTATACCTGTAGTGCTGTTTTGAAATCACCCAGCTCCTGCCAGCTTTGATCATGTCCTTCCTTTGATTCTGAAAGTTTTAATATCAGAAAAACTATGAAATTGGACTATAGGGGCATGATAGATGCTTGTATAAGTAAGCACTATAAGTGTCCTATCTGGTCTGTTTTTATTGGTCATAGCTACTTCTGTATAGGCTGAGACTTCATGAACTCTCTAAAGTCTAACCAACTATAGAACCCTCTGCTAAGGAAGGCTTGGTTGGCCCCCCTCCCTGCTCTCCTTTCATTGGTAGGCCAGTAACTTTCTATTTAAACAGGCCTTCAGGTTTTTACTGGTTGTGATAGTGCAGTGGGTAGGTTTTTATGTGCTTTTAATTTTTTAAACTAATATTTTAAAGTGGTTTGTATTACATCCTTTTTATATTCTTATTCTTATTATCATTATGCTTTATTTCAGAATATTTTAGCAGTATAGTTTTAATGAAGAGTGTGAGCTGTTTTGGGTTCCTTATGGGGGAAAAGCAGGATATAGATTAAATAAATAAATGCCAGAATGAGAAAACATCAACCAGTTCCCTGTATTGAAAAAGAATTCCAGAACATGAAAACAAACTATACTCACTAAGAAAAAAACTAGAGAAAGCTGAAGCATCAGAACAAAATTTTCCACAAATTCAGGAGCAACATGAGATCCCTGTATTAATCCCCAGCACAACAGCTGACAGGTGTATCTCCATGACATACTTGTATTAGCTTCATAACACTTGGATTGCCATGACTCTATCCTAAAGAATCATGGAAGATGTAGTTTGATGAGGTACTTAGAACACTCTGCTGAGAGCATTCTAGTCTCTGCTCCTTTGAACAATAGTTCCCAACCCACTTTAAGAGAAGAACTGAGGGCTGTTGTTAATTTCCATCAAGCTGTTTCCAACCTATTAAGACCCTATGAATGAAAGATCTCTAAAATACCTGGTTATTATTTACATTTTTGGGGAATCTTTTACCGCTGGTATTTAACTCCAGTAAAAATTAGTAAAATGTACAATTGTAGTAATAATTTATGTTGGAAGTGTGGGAAAAACCAGGGAACTCTCTATCATATGTGGTGGACATGTGAGCAAGCAGTTAACTTTTGGAAAATGATTTATTTTGAAATTAAAAAACTTATAGATGTAAGGCTTAAATTTTCACCTGATGTATTCTTGCTTAACATAATAGACTTGAGTTTGGAAAAGAAATTTGGCAAAATAATTTTTTATACGTTGTCGGCAGCAAGAATAATATATGCACGTAACTGGAAATCCAAATTGATACTTCATAAAGAAGACTGGATCCACAAATTGCTTGATATGATGGAAATGGATAAACTGTCAGATGCTCTTCGTAATGAATCACCAAGCAAGTATAGAGAAGACTGGACTGTTGTTATAAATTCTCTTCAAAAAGAATGGGGGAGAAATGTAGTAGTGGGTGTAGAAATATTATAGATGATATATGCCCTCTCTATTTTATATTGTATATTTGCTGTTATTGATTTAATGAATTAGAAAACTTAACTAAGGGATAAAATGTTACGTAAACCTCAAGGCCATTATAACTTACTTTTAAGGCAGAGCCTCCCCTTGCGAAGCAGCCAAGGACCATGGCTGGGCAGGATAAATAGAGGGTGATAAATATGTACATAATAATGACTTTGAACTATGGTTGAGTTATATTAAGCAAGGATGGATTTATGTATAAATAAGCAGAAATGAACTGATGGTTAGGAAGTACTGACGATAAGGTTTGTATGATGTGATCTGTTAAATACTATAAGCATTGGATACAAATAGTTTTCTTTATTTGTTTTTAAATGTTGAAACCTTAATAAAAATTATTTAAAGATGTAATGGCAGCCCCTGTGTGGAACGGGCGCTGCCATTTTGTACAGACTGGGTCCGTACTAGGATTAGGTGCATCAGGAAGTGGCACCCCTTTCTAAACCTAGTACGTCCCCAGGATGTACTTTTATGCCCATTTGTAACAGGCCATAGTCTTCTTCTGATTTCTTAACTATGGCCCAAAACAGAAGGGTCAAAAGTGCCACCTTTGGGCTGATCCGGCAATATGGCATTCAAATGACACATGCCCCTGACTGCAAAAAGAGCACAAAAAGCACTCCTTGCTGGTTGTTCATTGTGGATCACAGTGGCGACCAGCCTCAGGACCGCAGCATCTGGTTGCTGCGGTCCTGCACTGCTCAGGATAAGCTTATGGTTGGAGCAGCCACAGGCCACTCCAAGTCACTCATGTGCCTGAGGCCTATAGTTCCATTTATCTATTTAATTATGTAGCATAGACAGCAGCCTGTCTTATAGGGGGACATAAGCCATCCAAGATTGCCACATTAGTCAGTTTTAAATAGAAATAATAGTGCTCATATGCCCAATGAACAATCTTGAATGTTGTCATTGTCACCACCAAGTTCCTAGCTGAACATGATCCTAGGATAATTCAGTTTTTTGTATCCTCAGAGAAATTAAGGAGCAGTATGCTTGGTTTGGGCATGTCTGTTGTAACAGATGTGAAAATATTCTAGTCATGATTGTTTCACATTTCTCCAAATCCTACCTGAATTCTTATTTTGTCCTTGATTCATATCAGGTTGCATAAGCTTGGTCTCTTTTCTTCTTGGAAAAGAATTAAAAGTATTTTTGCCCCTGTGACTAAATAAACCCACACATTTTGTACATATTTTCCTCACTAACTAAAGTGTGTTTGTATGATTTTTTCAATGGTATACAGTTTAAGACATTTACATTTTAAAAAGGTTTCATGGGTTTGCTCATATTTGATTTCTCAGAAACACACTGCCAAGGCTCATAAATGTGAAAATTTCTGATGTAAGGCATACTACATCTAACAATTAGTCTTATAAGGTGTGTGTTACTGAAAAAATAATGAGTTTATTTCTCTTTTCTACATTGTATATAATCTCTTATCCATTTTGTTAGAAGCAAAATATAAGATTTAGGAGTGAAACAGACCATTCCAAAGCAGCAGCTTGCCACCACCCCTTTGAGTGCTGGATTGGGACATGGCAATCCACACACTGTGGCCCCGATCTGGCATTTTTCAAAATGCCAGATTGGGGCCTGAAAAAAGGACCCCCTTGTCGCCACCACAGCACTTTTACGCACCCCTTTTGGCATGTGGAGTGTGAATGCCATGCGAAAGGAGCACTGTAATGCCATCCACTGTGCGGCCAGGCAGGCAGTGTGATGCTGGCTTGGGATGGTGTCAGGAGCTGCGTCATCCAAATGCCACACCCCCACGCTGCCTCCAAGTCAGTGTTTACTGCCAGTCTGTACAGCCCCTTAGTTTACTTTATCAGGGTAACAAGATGACATTTTAATGAGGGAGACATTATTTTTCTGTTATGGCTTTAGCTGACTAATTTGTTATGATGAACCATTCCCCACCAGCACCCATGAATTAGTTGCCAGGAGAACAGAGCCAGAATATGTGGGAGTTCCATTACCAATAAGCAGGGCAAAAGCAAAATATGCTTTCACAGCTGTGAAGTACCTCCTTATATATTTGCTCCCTTGAAAGTCAGAAGATAAAAACAAACAGTGTGTGGACCTACCATTAAATGAAAGACAATTATCTATTTTAGACAGCTCTTGCTGATAATTTGTGATAGTATGACAGAGGTAACATAAATTCCATCTTTAACACCTGGTGTAAACACATCAAAATGCCAAGATAATTAAACTGACAGCTTGCTTTATACTTTAGTTGGGTCCTATACCTTTAAGGTAAACAGAATTGGCAGAACCTTTTGAAAAAATTCAAAATTATCAGTATAATTCAGCATAGTGAAAAAAAATGTTCATGATAACCAAGAGCCAGAAGTATTTAGAACAGAAAATTGAGAATGGTTGATTAATTATTTTTTTCATTAAGTTCATTTCCAACCTATTCTTTAAGAAGGAGTGCTTCAACATTCAAATTAAAATTGACATTGCCACATATTAAATACCAATACAATCTTAAAATACCAATATTTAGAATGCAACTTGTCCTTAACTGTTAAAATCAAACCAAATAAAAATGCTCCTTCCACTTTTAGTCAATCATCAACTTTAGAGTGAAGGATAGTACAATTTGGTCCTTCTTGCTTGACTTGAATGCAAAAACAGGAAATGGAGCAGAATCAAAGATTATAGAAAAATTTCGCCTGGGTTCAAGAAAAAAGCAGAATATAGATTGACTGAATCCTGTAAGACCAACAATTTCATAATTACAAACACATTCTTCGAGCAACCCAAGAAGTGACTCTATACATGGACATCACCTGATGGCCAATACAGAAATGAAATAGACTACATAATTGGAAGCAGAAGATGGAGAAACTCCTTTCTTTCTGCAAAAACAGGGCCAGGAGCAGACTGTGGCACAGACCATGAATTGCTAATAGCAAAAGTCAGAGTAAAGCTAAAGAAGAACAGCCATTATGACCAAATACAACCTGGAAAACATCAATGAAGAATTTATAGACAAAATGAAAAACAGATTTGTATTTTATTTTTTTTAACCAGGAGACAGAAGAATTCTGGATGGATGCCAGGGATATTGTTAAAGAGGAAAAAATAAATGCATAGATGACAGAGGAAACCCTATAAGCAGTCAAGGACAGAAAAGAAGCAGAAAAGAATAGTGTCAGAAATAACACCAGAATCCTGAAAGCAAATGTACAGTGAGAACTGCTGTAATAATCAATGTACTGTAATGAAACAGAAGCTAACAACAACAAAAAAGGAAGAACAAGAGACTTCTGCAGCAAGATCTGACAAATCAAAGGAAATTTTAAGCCAAGAGTAGAATATTTTATGACCAACAGGAAAACATATTACATGACCAAGAAAAAATAAAAAGATGATGGAAACAATAAATAGAACTATAGAAAAGACAAATTGATGACAGATTCATTTAAAGAACCATATGAGGAAGAACCTCAAATTTTAAAAAGTGAAGGTAGAGCACTTGAGAGAAATAAATCATCAATAGAGCTTCTTCAAGCAACAGAGACAGAATCTACTCTAGTTTTAATGAAGGCCTGAAACAGGTGGACTAAAAGGGCTGCCGCCAGGCTGTGTTGGGGGGTGTGGTATTTAGAGGATGCACACCCCAAATGTAGCCCAAAGCTGCCCCAACACCATCCTAAAGGAAAAGAGCCAACCTGAAAAGGAGCAGAAAAAATGCTCCTTTTCAGATGTTGGTTTGAAACCACAGCAATGGACCAGATTGGAGCTGCACATGTGTGTTTGTTGTGGTACCTGGGGTGGCCCAATCTACCCTTTTTGGTTGATCTGTTTCACCCCTAAGATATGTCAGCAAATTTGGAAAACAGAACAATGGCCCACAGACTGGAAAGACATAGTAAATATTCAAATACCCAAGAAAGAAGACACCAGGAACTGCAGTAATCACAGAATCAGGGCAACAGTTTCTCATGCAAGCAAGATAATACATAAAAGCCTGCAACAAAGACTCTTATTATGGAGTGAGAATTGCCAGGGTTCAGGAAAGCTTGCAACATGTATATTGTGCATTTTGGTTGGCCAATAAAGGCATCACTTTTTGGTGGATTTTTGATTGGATTTGCTATATGGCCAACATGGCTATCCCTGGATGCTTTGTGAAGAAAGCTGATAGGGAAAAAAATCAACTAATTTAAGAAGTGTTCTTAGAATACCATGGGCCACTAAAAAAGCTAATGGGTGTGTCCCAGAGCAGATCAGGCATGAACTCTCCCTACAAAGATGACTAAACTGAGTTTGTTGTATTTTAGCCATATCACGAGAAGAAAGGACTCACTAAAAAGATTATAATAATAAATAATAATAATAATAAAAAATTATTTATATACCGCTTTTCTAAAAATCAAAGCGGTTAACAACATGTACATATACAATATAAAAACCATCAAAATGCAAGACATCAAACCAATTACAACAATAAAAACCACAATAAAACCACATCTCATGCCAGCTCAACAATACTGACGAGGGGGGGGGAGCTTGGTAAAGTGGAGGGTGATACGAAAAGAGGAAGACCCCATTCCAGATGGATAGACTCAATCAGAGAAGCAACAGTCATGAGTCTGCAGGAGTTGAGCAGGGTAGTTCTCTCATACCTAGGGTTGCCATGGGCTGAAGTCTACTCAAAGGCAACAAACAACAACAATAAATGTTTGTCATTGTTAGGTAATCAGCATTTAAATCTTTCAGCTGAGTCTTAAGTTTGATTGCACTGCAGAAATAATGCAGTTTGACACTGCTTTAACTGCCATGGCTCAATGCGATGGAATTCTGGGATTTTTTCAGTTTCTTGAGGCACCAGAGCTCTCTGACAAAGAAGGCTAAATAGCTCACAAAATAACAGATCCTGGAATTTCATAGCATTGACCCAAGGTAGTTAAAACACTGTCAAATTGCATTATTTCTGCAGTGCACAATAGACACTACACTTAAATCACTGACATTATGGAAGGGTATCTTCAGGATTGTAGTCCAATAGCTACTGTTTCATTTTTGTTTTCATGATTCTATCTAGCAATAATTAACAACAAAGGACACCCTTCTACAGTCAGCCCTAGGTCAGATTAGTGAAGAAATGTGACTTGTTCTTATGTAAATACACAATTTACTAGAGGAATAGCCTTGCTGAAAGATCCATTTACCGTAACTATCCTGTCAAAATAAAAGAAAATCAACAAAAGAGTGATACATTTATTTGCCCACCAAAATGCACAAAATACATCATGCAAGTTTTTGAAGCTCCTCACCAGGCAATAAATGTTTTAAAATTATACAAGAGAAGAAAAAAGTGATGGTGTTAGAGTCACAGGCCTATGTTTTTTGTTAGAAGTTGTTTCGGTTGTTTGGAGGAATCTCAGTGCAGGTAGTGGTCACTCTCCTCTTGGCCATGTGGAGACAGACAAAGAACAGTAAAATGTAAACTTCATTAGCAGAAGTAATGTAACTTCTCTTGGATCTTACAAAAAGATTTGAAAAGACTGTGTTTTGGCTAACCCATGGAAGGTTTACTCTTTTTCAGTCCTAGAATTCTCTAGTCAGTGGCAGTGCAAGTTTGGGGATTCTGGGAGCTGAAGTCCAAAAAGTATTCTCCCCTAAGCTCCATGTTTTATATATAATTGTTTTATATATAATTGTTCCCAGCCCATACAACTTGAACTTGGTATCATTAAATTTATGAAAATTATAAATGCTGTGGTCAAGATATACTGCCTTTACTCCTATCTGAAGTAGAAAGACTGAGCTGCTCCTTAAATAACTCATTTCTTGAAACAACTGCTTTATTCAAGACATCTGGGGTTTGTTTCTCTGGAGTGAATCCATCATGCTGTATTCATTGGCAATTTCCTACAAATTGAAGCTCGCATGAAACTATTCCCAACAGTTCTTAGAAAGCCACAGCCTCCTTTTTAAAATCGCCTTTTCTTATTGTGAATGTCACAAACACTATGTACAAAATTGAATGAAGGAAATGTGCTAAGGTTAACAGCCTTGTGCTGAGTTTCAACCAAAATCAAATTTAAATTTTGGCATTAAGAAGTCATGAGTTACTTTGCTGAAGTGTTAATAAATGTAATATCTCAGAAAGGTCATTCTGTCTTTCATTATCACTACAGCACCAGAGGGATTAAATTAATGCTTTTGGTCACAGGTCACACCAGGCTATAAGCTAATTCTGTCACTAATATCCAAGTCATTGAAACAAATTGGGCTTTAATTTTCATTTTTCAAAATATGTATTCTTCAATAACCTGCTTGTTCATGTTCTTCTTTCTAGACCTACCATTTCCAACACCTCAAAAAACCAAAACCAAAACCAAAATAAAAATAAAAATTGTTCTAGTCCATTGTGGGTCATATTCATTTTTGCTCAGAAACCAACATTTTGTGTGTGTGTACATGAAGCAGCATTTTCTGCACAAACATAAAATTTTCTGTGAAGACTACACTTTTTCTTGTGCAGAAAGTGCTGTTTCCTGTACAAAAATAGAAAAGGGAAACCTGGACTGGGCCACTATTAAACTCACACATTGTTGATTTCTTCTTGAGTGCTCTATTCTTGGTTTCCAAGTAAGAAATATGTGGCAAACAACACAGTTATACATGAGATTTATGTACCTTAATACATTATTATTATTATTATTATTATTATTATTAAACTTTATTTATATAGCGCTGTAAATTTACACAGCACTATACATACAATCTTTTAATTAGACGGTTCCCTGCCTTCAGGCTTACAATCTAACAAGACATGACACAAAAGGAGAAGGGAATGGTTGTGGGGAAGGGGATGAGGTCCTGGAGTTCATCTCTCCCTCTGAGGCCTGGACCAAGGCAGATGGACAGACATTGAATAAATAATTCATACACTGTATATATTAAGCAAAGAACACATTTGAAAAACAGTCAAATAAAGTGGTACAGGATTAAAATAAAAATAAAAATTATTATTATTATTAAGCAGATCTCACCTGTCTTAGACAATGAAAAAAACAAGGAGAACTTTGGTAATTCTCCCAATGATTAGCAAAATAAAAAATAAAAACATTAAAATACTTAAGAATTCTGTATACATTAATGTTTTTCACCCTTCTCAAAAGTCATTATAGACCAGCAGGAATCTTAGTTGCCAAACGTAAGAAATGGTTAGGCATCTGGATAATCTTAGTTCTATTTTTTTTCCTTTAAAAAACCCCACACATACAATAAAACCTAAGGGTATTAAGGAGTTTCTCCTACTGTGATGCCCAATTAACATTTTCTTCTTTTCCAAGTTATATTTCAAAGTAACAGAGAGATTTGTCCCCCCCCCCCCCTTTAAACTATAGTGAAAACTAGAAGATGATTCAACTGCTTTATTTTTCATTGTTTCTAAGGTCCAAAACACACTGCAGTAATAATCCAGTTTGAGACTGCTTTAACTGCCCTGGCTCAGTGCTAGGGAATCCTGGGAACTGTAATTATTGTGACGACAGAGCTCCCTGACAGAGACCAAATGTCTCACAAAACTATAGTTCCTGGAATTCCCTAGCATTGAACCAAGGCAGTTAAAGCAGTCTCAAACTGGATTATTTCTGCAGTGTGTTTTGGACCTGAGAAAATTATGTTTCACTTGTTGATATCTGAAACAGTAAATTCATGTTTAAATTGTATAATGGAGCAAAAACCTGGCTTTCTATTAAAATGTAGGTTTCTGTGGGACAGTAACTAGCACACAATGTGGACTAAGGTTCTGAGGGGATAGCAGGTTTTACGGTTCAGACTTTACACTTCTGTATCAAGCAGTTGTTTAGAACTTCCTGGATAATATATGACAAAGAGCTGTCCATGGTACCATTTTTATACAGTAAAGGCAGTGTTGACAAAGAATGGGGAAACCCACAAAAGTGAATGGCAATATTTATAAAATCAATATAAGAAGAAAAGTGAGATCTACAATGATACAAGACAATGTTTATTAGAACATGTGTGGATAACTGGTTCCTGCCTAGCTATGAGATACTTCCACTAATTCCCTGGCATCTGATTATTTAGTAATGGTGTTAGCATGCTGCCGTGGGACTTCCAGGAAGACTGAAAAAATGCTGGCTTAGAAGCAACTCCCAATCATTAAATTTGCTACTTTGAGTTTTGACAGTGCTAATTCCCCAGGATACCTTGGGAGTTTTTGGTCCAAATTCAATGTAGAATTTGAGACCTCTCCGCCAATATTCTTAGCATGAGAAAGACTGCGGAACAAATTTGTAACTGAGGCCTCAGCAATGTTGAGTCAAACCTGAACTGTACCATTTTCAGCAGTGGGAAGTATTACATTGTAAACCAGGGATGGTGGAATTCCAGGGTTTGGGGACCATGCCCACACTCTACCCTTCATTTTGTCCTCTGATAATCTCATACCTCAATCATTCATATACAGTCATTCTTCCATATGCATGGATTTTTTAAATCCACAGATTCAAGCATCTATGGTTTGAAAATATTTTAAATGTATATAAATTCCAAAAGGCAAACCTTGATTTTGCCATTTTATACAAAGACACAATCTTACTGTGCCATTGTATTTAATTAGACTTGAGTATCGACGGATTTTGGTATCCACAGGTGATCCTGGAACCAAACTCTAGTGGATACCAAGGGTGCACTCTGTGCGTGTGTGCGTGCATGCGTGCATGTGTACACGTGCATGGACACCTTGTCTAGCCATTTTGGGTCACACAGGTCCAAAACACATTGCAGAAATAATCCAGTTTGAGACCACTTTAACAGCCCTGGCTCAACGCTAGGGAATGGTGGGAATGTTTTATGAGACATTTAGGCTTCTCTGTCAGAGAGCTCTGTTACTACAATAAACTACAATTCCCAGGATTCCCAAGTACTGAGTCAGGGCAGTGAAAGTGGTCTCAAACTGGATTATTTCTACAGTGTGTTTTGGACTACAGAGCTGTTTTGGGTTCAGGAGACTCCCCCCCCCAAAAAAAAAGCTGGAACCAACATTCTGATAATTTATGATGTGGGGAGCCCCCATTGGACTAAAACAAGTCCAGACCCATTAAAAATTGCCCTAAATGGACCAGTCATACACTTGGGTGGTTTGTGGGATGTGACAAGCCATTTTTGTGCCCCCTCCCCTGCCCATTTGGAGCTTAACAAGGGGCCAGATCCTCATTTAAAAGAGTCTTGTGGGCTGCATGTTGTCTAGCTCAAGCTGACTTTTGGATTTGAGAAACTTGTGTACAGTGGTCTGTGCCATGAACAGATCTAGTGTAGGAATGGAGAGATTCTCTAGGAACCCTTTCATAATGTATAGATCTACAGAACATTTCTCCATTTCATATTGGAAGGGATGCCATCATGATGGAAAGTTGTTCCCATCCAACATGTTGGCATCCTTCCCAGTATGGAATGGAGAAATGCTGTATCCAAATGACAGGCAGATCTCCTCTCAGGCTTTTCTCTTGGGTGGCCTGTACCACAGAATTTTCAATTAGAATATTTTATGCTAAATGAGATATTTTGGATGAAAACAAAAATATATAGAGGGATATTTACTTTTTGTGATCTTACTTATGATCTTGCATGATTATAAAAAAGGAAATTTTGGAATTCTGCTTTTAAACTGCTATGAAGGACAATATTTGAGTATTGTCTGTTTCCTGACATCTGTCTACAGCTCCAGTGTATTGACAGCATTTATATTATGAATGTCTTGCAATGCTACGGCTAACAGTTTGATCCTTTCCAGTAAACGGCTGGTTTCCTTCAGTTTGAATGAAAGAATGAAAGATGAGCAAAATCCTTTTGATTAAACTAGCTGCTAAAAGAAAAGCTCACAATCTTTGCACTGCGAGTGAAATATGTACGCATCAAACAAGGGTATAATTGAAATATATTCATTGTTGGATGGTTTCTTGTGATTTCCCCCTACTGATTCTCCAAGATGCTTGAGCAATGCTTTAAAAAAATGACCACCTGCTAGGATTTTGTTTGATTTGAGCAGATGAAAGACTGCATAGAGGACGAAAAGCCATCAAGATGTAGATAAAGGCTGTCTCTTGAATAATGATACCATCCTTGCTTACAGTGAGAAAATCTTTGCTTCTTCTTTGTCCAAACAGAATATAAAGGAAACAATGGGAAAGTTCCAGAATTCGGAAACCATTGGCAATGCTGACTGAGGAATTTGGGAAGTTCTAGTCTAAGAAAGTATGTTTTAGCAACTGATGTGTTCGCTTATTCCCTAATGTGCTTTACCATCACACTGAATGCCTTTTCTAAAATTTGCCAGTATTAGCTCATTGCATGTGACTTGTGATCTCTACCTCCTTGTTTCTTCTAACCAGAAAACAATTGAGTGCCTCCTTGCATGCTTTCAAAGTTCTAAAAACCCCATATATTTTCTTTTGTTTTATTTGGGGGGGGGGGGGGGAATCAACTCATTTGACATGTAGTGCTGGAAAAGAGTGCTAACGATAGCCAAAAAGACAAACAACCAAATGGGTCCTTCAACAGATCAAGCTCAAAATTTCCTTGGAAACTGGGATGATCAAATTGAGATTGTCATAATTTGGCCACATCATGAGAAGGCATGACACTTTACAAAAGACAATAATCCTAAGAAAAGTAGAGAGTAGCAGAAAGAGAGGAAGACCTCATGCCAGATGGATAGACTCAATCAGAGAGATCATAGGCATGGATTTGCAGGAACTAAGCACAACGGTGGAAGAGAGGGGCATTTTTCATTATGTACATATATGTTTGCTAGTATCACTATAATGTGGTTATTTACTTTCTTTTATGGTTATTTTTGGCCGAAGCATCCAGGCCAGAACTGCACCAGCGCTGTTCTCTCTGGGACCATGGTGACCGCAAGGGCCTGTTCTCAATTTGAGTTGCTATTGTGTTCCTGAACTGGGCCACTAGAAGGAGCAGATTCTATCTGCTCCTTCTTTGCCTGATTCTTTGGAAATGACATGGTGTTGGCACAGCTTCAGGTTATACTTGCATGATGTAAATGGTATACCTCCAATGTGGCCTCAAGCCATGTTATTTTGCCCGTGTGTTTCAGGCCTTTGTCTGTTATGGAGTCTTGTTTTCATTCCTTTAGGATACTATTATTATTATTATTATTATTATTATTATTATTATTATTATTATTATTAACCTTTATTTATAAAGCTCTGTAAATTTACACAGCATTGTACATACAATATTTTTAATTGGATGGTTCCCTGCCCTCAGGCTTACAATCTAAAAAGACACGACATAAAGGGAGTGGTGGTGGGGAAGGGGCCTCTCTAGTAGGATAATATATATAAAATACATAGCAATACAGGAAATGATTCAATAAAACAGACAACAAAAGAACATCAAATAGCAAGTGACAACTATTTTAATAGAGTGTATTATCCCTAGCTATTTCCTCATCCACAGGGGCACCATCAGTTCAGGCCAATTCAAGAGCAGTTAAAACAACAAAAACAACAACCCTCTTCATAGTAGCACAATAATGGTATAGGTGATCTGAAATAGCAGTTGGACGCCATTTCAACTTGCCTCCTTTTCTGTTCCTCCTCACATAATGGTTGGTAGTAGAGACTGTGGTATTGGGGAAATGGACAATCCAAATGAAGCTGAGACTTGGAGTCATTTTCCCTTGCTTTTCTCTTTCTTTGTGTGTCATGTTGACATTAAAAATCTGACAGTTCCATAAGACAACTCTGTAGCTCAGTTATTCAGGCACAGACTGTCCACAGCAGACACAGGGGTTGGGAAAGGGTCAAAACCAGAGGACAAGCAGGTGGCTAGATCATCCTATGCAAGACATTTAGGGGAGTCCCTGATGATGATGATGATGATCATCATCATCATCATCATCGGATCTTTCAAGCAGATCCATGGTTCATCTAGTGCAAGTAAGTGACATGGAAGACAGAGAGAACAGGGTTCTGATGGGCTGCAATGAGCCTTGCATACAGTTGTCCCTGCATACTGACATTACTAAAGTAGGACTGCACCCAGACTAACCAAGAAAAAAAAAGTAAAATTATATATAAAAAGGGTTGTATTGTAACTAATATCACTATTAGTAATTTTCTCTCTAATCAAAATGTTTAATACTCAACATTTATATAGGACTTTTCAATATTCAAAGCACCAACATTCACTTTCTACTTGCAACCCTTACAACCGCTTTGTAAGACAGGTAACTGGGTGGGTTTGATTGATTGATTGATTGATTGATTGCATATATTCACCTTCATCCCAAAATGGGATCCAAGGTAGTTTGGAATAATTTTTTAAAGATCCAGCTAAAACACTGGATGGAGCCCTGGTGGCGCAGTGGTTAAATGCCTGTACTGCAGCCATTCACTCAAAACCACAAGGTTGCGAGTTCAAGACCAGCAAAAGGGCCCAAGCTTGACTCAGGCTTGCATCCTTCTGAGGTCGCTAAAATGAGTACCCAGACTGTTGGGGGGCAAATTAGCTTACTTGCTGTTCACCGCTATGATCTTTGGAGTAGTGGTATGTATATATAAATAAAAACTGAGGATATTAGGGGCTAAGAGGTGGTGGCTTGATTAAGTTCTCAGAGTGAAGTCATACCATAGGTGGTTCAAACCGGAGACTAACTGCTTTATCAATTACTGCTTAGCAGACTTAAGGGCTATGCAGACTGGCCATTAAGACATTTCTAAGTGTCTGGGAGCGGAGGTGGGGCGTGGCGTCCATATGACTCATGCCCCAACTCCACCCCTATGGCGGCATGATGCCACGTGCCACTCCACACAGTGTGCGGTGTCACAGTGCTCTTCTGGTGCTGTATCCACATGATGCAGCCCCAAAGGAATGTCTTAAAGCCACAGTGCGGCAGCTATCATGCCCTTTCCAGGGCGCAAAAAGCCACTTTTTGTGGCTCCTTTTTGCACCCT
This sequence comes from Sceloporus undulatus, assembly GCF_019175285.1. Taxonomy (NCBI): domain Eukaryota; kingdom Metazoa; phylum Chordata; class Lepidosauria; order Squamata; family Phrynosomatidae; genus Sceloporus; species Sceloporus undulatus. The sequence continues at coordinate 50,643,764 of NC_056526.1, read as the reverse complement.
GGAAAAGCCAGATCGGGGTCGCGACATGTGGTTGCCATAGCCCTAATCTGGAGCAGCTGCAGGCTACTCCAGGTCACGCCTTAGGGGTGGTTTATACAGCCTGTCTATTCACTTAGAAATGTCTTCCATACTAGGGAGCATTAAAAAGCCTTTGTTAGTAGCATATCTATAGTGGTTGGTGCCTAGGAGCATTTATATCAGCCACGAGCTTCTAGAAAAAAGATTACGCTTTCCAGAATTTAGTAACTTTGTGGATTGCTTTCCCATATATAGCACTTCAACTAAAACCTTCAAGGGGAGATTGGAAATTTTACTCAGATCAGTTTCTGTCTTTCACAAATACTAACTTTGATTTTATTCCAATAGCTAGTTATAGTTTTGTATAATGTTTTGCTTCATTGCAAATGTATACTGTTTTGGATTATGTACACTATTCTATTCAAATGTATCGTTCCTCTAACTGATGTTATGGTATCAAAGTCTATTAAGTATATGCAGAGAGATAACTTTCCCATCCTCATTTTCTCTCAGCAGTGGAGTATCAAATAAAATCAGATTTCATTGTGAATTGACAGCAGAAAAATGAAGTAGAAAATAAACAAAACCATTAATCTGGCTGTCTTGACAGAAGCAAAGAAGCTGATTGGATCCTAGCATGTATTTTGCTACCAACTGCCCCTGCTTTCAATCATTGTGGTTTTTGTTTTTTTTTTAAGTTGAAAGACAGTCACCAATGTTGCATTTAAAATTGTTTTGCAAGTAGGCCATAGAGCAAAAAGGTATATTATGTTCCCTACATGACTAAATTTTGTGCCTGGGTCAAATCTTACGGAAGCTATTTGTGAGCAATAGGGAATTAAATACTGTCATCTTGTGCATCTCATGTGCATGAGAAGCCCTCTTTCCCACAGTGGAATGATGGAAACAACATCTCAGTATGCTATCTTCCATCTAAAACATGGGTGGGGAAAGTAGACTGCATGTACCCACAGTCCTGTTATTGCAGCCCTCATAACTTCTAGGACATCCCCCTAAAGCCTCCAAAATTTCCCAAAACCTGAAGGGTCAAAGATTACCTCCCTGATTTGTGCAAAGTGTTGGAAAATGTGGCAGATTGAATCTGTTTGTTTCCCATTGACCCCACACCAAACATTTTTAAATGGCCATTTTTCAGCTGGTGAATGAAAATAGTGTCATTTTTGGTTGCTCCTAGTATGCAACCAACAGGAGGTGTGGTGAAAGTGGAGACGTAAATGGCCCAAACATCTGGTACAGTTGTCTACTTCTCCATAAAATGGAAAAAACATGCAGGTGTAGCTGTGTTGGCCATTTAGTAAATTCAAACAAAAATCCACCCAACAGTGATACCTTTATTAGCCAACCAAAATGCACAATATACTTGGTGCAAGCTTTCAAAGCTCCACTGGCTTCTTCATCAGGCAAGATGTTAAATACCAAAGAGGAGAAAACTTAGAGATGTTAGTAACATGGTTGCATTTTGTTGTTTCTGTCCTTAGTTAAGTATGGGTATGGGCCGGGTATATTTAGCAGGCTGTAGTATCCCTGCATGTTTTCTGGGTTGTGAGATATCACATTGTAGCTGTAACAGAGGATCCCTAATGAGTGAGCTAGTGGACTGGGCTCTTCAACCAAGGTAAAACATTTTTCTTCTTCTCAAATTTGAACTGAGTTGTCATTTTTTTACCTCAACACCTACCAAAATGTTCCTGATGCAAAAACATGGAGACTTCTTGAAGAATCCATTGTCCTCTGCCTACAAAGAGGCCTGTGGCCTCACAAGAATGGAGACATATTGGATTGCAAAAGAGGAGGCCTTGTTGGTATGCAAATGGACTTTAAATTTCCTGGACTTTGCCCAATTGCCGCATGGCCAGAGGTAGAAGGCCAGCCTGCTAAAGATACCCTCCCCATAACATCTTAACTAAGAAACTAAGAACAGAAACAACAAAATGCAGGCATCTCACTAACATCTCAATTTTTTCACCTCTTTGGTATGTAACATCTTGCCTGATGAAGAAGCCAGTGGATTTTCGAAAGCTTGCAACAAGTATATTTCACATTTTGGTTGGTCAATAAAGGTATTACTGTTTGGTGGATCTCCATAAAATGAGCAGACAAATTCACCTTTTTATTGGGACTGTGAGGATGTTGGCTGAATCCCTGAATGGGTGCAGGGCCCAGCATTGTGATTAGCTGGGAGATGTGGAGGGGTTTGTAGCCAGCTGAGGACTGTCATTTCTTGTTGGCATTTTGTGGCTTCTTTTTGGTCACACTTCCTTCTATGGTGATGTAAGAACTCTTGTGCCCCCCTTCCTGCTTCTGCCTGAGCTGTATGAGACTGCTTGAGACCATCAAAATGAACGGAACTGCTACCACCTACTGATTTACCCCCCACTTTCCTAATAACTCAGCAGAAGTTACTTTGGGGTTCCACTTCCACTTTCCATCTCTGACACTGCAGAGACTTTCCTCCTTCCAACCTTGTTGAGGAGTTGAAGCCAAACAAAAAGCAGATGAAAGGCGTGTGTGTGGGAGAAGTACTTATAAAGGAAGAGACTTATTCTAAGTAAGAAACGGCCCAAACAGACAGGCCAAAATAAAGCTGCTTCGGGTCACTTTGGAGGTATGCTGTTTAAATGCTGCATGCGTCCTAAGAGGCCAGAAGCCACACAAAAGCCATACTCCAGACATATGGACTGGTGCACAGCTTTAGTGCAGCTTCTGGCCTCTTAAGATGCCTGTATCATTTAAACAGCATACCTCCAAAGTGACCCAAAGCAGTTGTATTTTGGCCTGTCTGTTTGGGCCCACATTTCTATTAGCAAAAGGTCTCTCTTTTCATGAATGAACATCTTACCTTCGGGTACACTTAGGAATGTTACAAGTTACAAAACAGATCAGTCAAAATGATCAAAATAACCATCAAGCTGGCTAAACAGTTTCTAGCTACTCATGGTACAGATGGGATTTGTAGTTCTTGATGTTCATGGGTATAGCTAGGAATCCAGTCTCAATCAGTCTCCCCAGGTGGGACAGGAGCTTCTGCCCACAGGTGTCCCTTTTGTTCTTCTTTGTTCAAGTCTGACCCTCATCGTCATTCATGAGGTATTTGCAACTTCCTTGGAAGATTTGGAAATTTCTCCCAAGTTGGCTGTCTCAATAGGCAGTCATCTCTCATGACCTGTGACTCCTTGTGAAGTTGGCCCCATAACTGCAACTCAATGACATCACATCATTAACCATTTATTTGCCTCGAGGGAAGACTCCCCCAGCTGTGTCACTCAAATAACAGTGAGAAACCCCATTAGCTTAGGTGAGGAAATTTTGATGGCCACTACAGAAATTTATGATGATAGAGATAGCTCCCATTCTTACTCATGTTTTGGAGGAAAGCTGTTGTTACACTGCAGAACTGATGCGGTTTGACATTGCTTTAATAACTATAGCTTCATCCTATGGAATCATCAGATTTGTAGTTTTTTGAGATATTTAGCCTTCTCTGTCAGAGAGCTCTGGTGCCACAACAAACTACAAATCCCAGAATGCCATAGGATGGAGCCATGGCAAATTAAAGCAGTATCAAACTGCATTAATTCTGCAGCACAGATGCAGCCTGAATTTAGAACTGTAGCACAGAGTAAAAAGAATGTGCTCTAATAAAGGTTTAACATTAAAGTGTTATTCATCAGCCATATCTTTTTCTTGTGCTCACTCTAAAACACTAATTCTTTGTCCTCTAACCAGTGTTGCAGAGGCTCTGGAAGGAATTTTTAATTCAAGTTTTAATCCAAGTTTTAATCCAAGATCCTTGGAAGTGTTCGGAAGACAACCTGCTCTCTCGATCCCTGTCCCTCATGGCTAGCGGCTCAGGGGGGACCGGCTGTAACCTTGTTGTTACACAGGATTATAAATACATCACTGAGTGATGGGCAATTTCCAACCAGCTTGAAATTGGCCACCATAAAACCGCTGCTAAAAAAGCCCTCCCTCAACCCCCTGGTACATAGTAATTATCGGCCAGTCTCGCCGCTGCCATTTTTGGGGAAGGTGATCGAGAGGGCGGTTGCAATCCAGCTTTGATCGATCTTGGATGAAACAGATTATCTGGACCCATTTCAAACTGGCTTTCGGGCGGGCTACGGGGTTGAGACGGCCATGGTCGCCTTGGTCGATGATCTCCGTCTGGGCATCGACAGGGGAAGCGTGTCCCTGTTGGTGCTCTTGGATATCTCAGCGGCTTTCGATACCATAGACCATGGTATCCTTCTGAAGCGCCTGGCAGAGGTGGGAATCGGGGGCACTGCACTCCAGTGGTTCCGCTCCTACCTCTCCGGGAGGTTCCAGATGGTGCAGCTGGGAGACGTGTGCTCCGATAAGAGGGCCCTCACAACTGGGGTCCCTCAAGGAGCCATTCTGTCTCCCATGCTATTTAACATTTACATGAAACCGCTGGGAGAGATCATCCGGAGTCATGGGGCGCGGGGTTATCAGTACGCTAATGACACCCAAATAGTCTTCTCTATGTCTCCGACTGATGCAGTGACTGAGGATGGCGTCTCTCCCCTCGTGGCCTGTCTGGAGTCGATAATGGGCTGGATGAGGGAAAACCGACTCAGTCTGAATCCAGAGAAAACAGAGGTACTTGTGATAGGTTCCCCTGGTCCAGGAATGGCGGTGGTTCCACCTGTCCTGAACGGGATCACGCTTCCTGTGAAGGACTCCGTGCGCAGTCTGGGGGTGCTTCTTGATTCGTCGCTTCACCTTACAGCTCAGGTGAATGCGATGGTCAAGAGCACCTGTTATCAGCTTCGGCTTCTTCGCCAGCTGCGCCCATACCTGGCCCAGAGAGACCTTGAAACGGTAGTACATGCTCTGGTAACCTCTCGATTGGATTTCTGCAATGCGCTCTACATGGGGCAACCCTTATACCATACTCGGAAGCTACAGATGATACAGAATACGGCGGCCAGACTGGTCACTGGTACTTCCAGGGCCAGCCATATTACACCTATACTCAAAGATCTGCATTGGCTGCCCATCCGCTTCTGGGCACAGTACAAGGTGTTGGTGATAACCTATAAAGCCCTATATGGCTTGGGCCCAGGATACCTGAAGGACCGCCTCTCTCCATACATTCCGCCCCGCACCCTCAGAACTTCTGGGCAGCAACTACTGAGGGTCCCAGGGGCTAGACTAACCTCCACAACGAGGAGGTCATATTCCATCGTCGCCCCGGCCCTCTGGAATACGCTGCCCATAGAGCTCCGCTCGGCCACCTCCCTGGCCCAGTTTAAGAAGGAGCTAAAAAGCTTCTTATTTCAATCTGCATTTCCCGAATAAAGCTCCAATTGGTCTTCCCTCCCCGACGACAATTGGTGATTGGCTGATGGTGTTTTAATTTTGTTTTTAATATGAATGTAGTGTATTTTTATGGTGTTTTTGTATTGTTATATGTTGTTCACCGCCCTGATCGATGGAAGGGCGGTATACAAATAAAACTATTATTATTATTATTATTATTATTATTATTATTATTATCCAATAAATATATAGATTTTCATGTGAGGAGTAACCATTGATTTCACCAGCAGGACCCATTGATCCAAGCATTACTGGAGCCACAAAGAAGTAGGTGCTGTACTGCTGCCAACAATTTATGAAGTGCTGCTTCCCTATTTTGGAGCACAGAATTATATTTTTGTTCTGAAACAAGAGAACAGACATGCCCTTTGGCTGTGAACATTTATCATTCACACAGCTGCCTTTGTGGAATGAACATATGTAATATCATTGGCTATGCAGCACCTGTGGATTACAAGACCCATGATGCCAGGAGACAAGACAGATGTTAGCTGGTTTGGGTCCCATTTTGGGAGAAAGGCGGGATAAAAATAAAATAAATAAATAAATAAATAATGAGACTGTGTTTGAAATAATCCTTAAAAAAAAAAAAACATTAGGAGCTTGTACAATGTTAACTAGGGGAAGTACAGCAGCATAAAGACAATCAGCCAGAACTGCAGATTTGAGTCAATGGTAGGATTAGTAATTGATTTATATAATATATTACAGGTATATATTATATAAAGAGCTAGCATGGTGTAATAGTTTGAGCACCAAACACAACAAGGACAAGTGTGTCATATCTCTTTTGCAACTTTCTTCCATAACACTATCTGGTACAATCAGTATAAACAATCGTATCTTTCTGCTAAACACCCTGTTGATATCTGGCAGCATTCAAAATAATGTCTATATGCCATTTACCCATGGTATAAGCACACTTGCCATTTAAAGATTTGAGTATCCACTGATGGCAAGGCATGTTTCCTTGAATTTAAGTGTGTGCACGCAGCCATGTCATCATTAGGGACATTGGGATTTTAGCGGCAACGACTTTTGGCCCCACTTCCTCTGAGGTAGTCAGATAGCTCAGTGAGGATGCACCCCTCCTCCCCCCCTCCCCTCTGTCACCAGAGGTGGTCTTGAGGTGCGATTTCCAGAGGTGCATGCACACTGGGCCCCAACTGCAGCATCATTCTGAGGTACTACTTCGAATGAGACCCAAATGGAGGAGGAAGGAGAGGGAAGGAAAGGAAAGTACCATGCCACTGGAGTCCCTGCCTGCTCCATCCTCCTGCCTGAGCCAGCCCCCACTCCCCTTCCAGCCCCCCCCACCACCACCACACTGCTCTTCACAGGTGGTCCTGTTGTCCCTAATGCACAATGGGACTTGAGCATCTGTGGATTTTGGTATCCATGGTGCAGTCTGGAACAGATCCCTGTGGATACAGAGGGCCAACTGTATTTGTATAATGTATAAATATATGTATGCATATACAGTGGGCCCTTAATATCCACTGGGCTTTGGTTACAGGATCCCTTACAGATACCAAAATCTGTAGGTGTTCAAATCCTTATATACAGTGGCATGGTAAAATGATGGCCCTTATAAAAAAAATGGCAATATCAAGAGGCCTGAACAGTCAGGCCAAAATACAGCTGCTTCGGGTCACTGTACACACACACACACACACACACACACACACACACACACACACAGAGTGGGCCCTTGGTATTTGCTGAGGCTTGGTTCCAGGATCAGACTGCAAATACTAAAATCCATCGAGGCTCAGGTCCCATTAAATACAATGGCATAGTAAAATTGTGTTCCTTATATAAAAAGGCAAAATCAAGATTTGCTTATTGGAATATAGATATATAATAAAACAGTATATAATAATACTGTTTGTGTCTGTCTGTCTGTCTGTTCAAGCCATAGATGGTTAAACCCATGGATTAAAAAGTCTGTGGATACAGAGGGCCAATTGTATGTATGCATGCATGCATCTGGAGGTGACATCTTCCAAACTACTTTGATGTACATAAACTAAATTGTGCTGATATTTATTTTCTTATTCTCTCATTTAGCTATACATAAGCATAACCTATTCATATGTCTTCACTCATGCACGCTGCAGTTCATATTGCTAATATGATTTTCAGCTGGCTACAAAAGAGGTTAACAACCAGTGACATATTGGAGGACACAAAAAACACATTTGCCAGTACTACTCTTTCACCTTCAGTGAGATCACATCTAATGAACATCACTGCAGTGCCAGTATCCTCCCACACTGACATCTGACATATAGAGGACAATGCCATTAATCTGTCAAGGTTCATGTAAATGTGGAAACTTGAAGCACTGTAAGGAATCCCTTTCAATGACCAATGCATACATAATTTGTGAATTGTGGAGGGGTTTGCATCACAGGATCAGTTTAGGTGGCATAGCTAGTCTTAGAGATATTTAAACCTATGAGAGTCAATGGAAAGATTATGACAATATCTTATTTAGATATTATTTAGATTTCCTGTCTCTTAAATAGTATTCTACTTAAATAAATCCATGTTGTGTATGTTATTCAGGATACCTTTATTTAGAACTGAAGAGCACCAATTTGGTAATGGTCTAGTAAAGACATATGATGTCCATGCTGTTTCTTCTTTGGTGAAGTCTGTATGAGTAGAATGAGCTTCCTTGCTAAAGCCACAAGAAATACAGCATGCTTGCCTATGCTTAGAAAGCCATGGGACTTATCCTTCTTCCTTGAGTGTGAAGATATGTCAGTACCTCCAGCCACAGGTAGCTCACCTTTAGAATAATAGTTTTCTCAAAGATTTTTTTTCCTAGCAGCATCAAAACATTTTATAAATTATCATTATTCCATCACTGTACATATTAGAAACATACAGAGTAATATAACACTATCCTTGAAATTTCATCTGTCGTTGCAATGCCATAATTCAGCTTCCACCCAACATTTTGGCATCCAGATATATTGGACTATCACTGTTTTGCTTTTCCCTTCATCTTGTTTGGATAACCTGTGACTAACCTGTATTGGCTTAACTACCTAAGAACTTTTGTTCTCCCACCACCAGCTTCCTTAGCCACTTGCTTACTTATAGGCTTTGGCCAGTGGTTTGAAACACCCTTGTTCTTTCCACCTCATAATTGCATTCACATCACAAAGCAGTACTGTAAGAGAAGGTAATGAGCCAGCACTTGAACCTTATGATATTCCTTCTTCACAAGTTCATGTAACTTGACCCATAACTGTAGACGTACCTAAAAGTTGTTGTTGCCAAGTTACAATCATAAGTTAACATAAATTTGTTGCTGAGTGTCTTCAAATTGTTTCTGACTTATGGCAATCCTAAAACAAACCTTTCACAGGGTATTTGGGGCTGAGAGTGTGTGACTCCCAAGGTTGCCCAGTGGGTTTCCATGGTTGAGAAGGCAGTTAAACCATGATCTCCAGAGTTATAGTCCAATACTCAAACCACTGGCTTTGCAATAGCTTTGTTATTGGAAAAAGGAACTACAGTATTTTTTGTGGGTTTTTCGGGCTATGTGGCCATGTTCTACAGTAGCCCCTCCATTTTTTGTGGGGGATCCGTTCTGGACCCCCCACGCGAAAATGGAAAATTGCCAATATTCAAGCCCCATTGGCTTGAATGGTGATGCAGGCCCCATTTTTCCCCTCCACACTTGCCACCCATGAACTGGCAAGGGACGCAGATTCGAAGTCTGCAAAAATGGAGGGGTGACTGTAGTTACAAGAAACTGTTTCTAACTAACTCCTTCTAGTTCTGGAATCTGTTAATGTAACTTACAGACACTGGCAAATAGCATGGAAGGATATGAGCTCCATTTTCCTTCTCTCCCCTGGCCTTCTCTTAAGTTGAAGCAAATTCAACTTTGTTTGTAAATCCCTCTTTTTTCCTCTTACCCCTAAACTTTCACTGTTGAGCCCATCAGTTCTAGGATTTGCACTGGGATTTTTGGAACTAATTTAAGTCACCTTAACTCTGTCCCTTGAGTGCAACACTTTGCAATAGCTTTTACCCCCAGCACCTGTCATATTTTGTTAAGTGATGACATAGGCAATGCATTTTGACAGGCAAACAGCCACCACTTGAAGCAGTCATTCACATAATTATACCCTAGAGCTTCTAATTTGAAAGTACAGAAACCAGTAAGTCACATTCCAATGTTATTTATTCAGCATTGTTTGCCAGCAATTAATTAGTATTTTATGTTAAGAAACACCCATAGGGAATGCAGAGTGAAGTATGTGTTTAGATTTGGTGGTGCAAAGATGAGGAGTCATCAAGACTATGTTACATGTACTTGGGAATAAGTTTAGGTATTATTTCTGTAGACATGTAGTAGATTGCATTGTAAGCTGAACATGTATTGATTACATTTGTAAAAATAAAACAATGTATATTCCATATAGTTAGTGAAATTTTCAAAAGGTATTCTTAGCTAGGAGAGTCAACATGGTGTAGTGGTTTGAATATTGAACTAGGACTCTGAGAGACCAGGGTTTCAATCTCTGCTTCGTCATAGAAACCTGGTGGCTTGGGCAAGTCACATTCTCTCATCCTCAAAAGAAGGCAATGGTAATCTTCATCTGAAGAATAAATCTTGCAAAGAAAATTTTATGATGGGATTACCACACGTCAGAGTTGATTTGAAGCCACATCATAACTACAACAGCTACAATGCATAGTTAGGTTGGTCTGGAGATTAACATATGACTCACAGATTATAACTAAATATAAAAGAATCTCTTAAATTGAAAAAGAATTATAGCCATATTTCTAAAAAATTTAATATTTCTGGGACAATATGCTTTTAACTTGCTCATCTTCATGTGCTGCTGTTCCTATATTTGCATCCATATGAAAACTACTGTAGTATAGATGCTAAGACACTAAACTGCACATCCCTGCTTCATATATTGCCTCTGTCATGAACTGATGTGGTAGTCTTCAACAAATCACTCTCTCTCATCCTCTGTACCATCCAAAACTACACACAGAATTGCTGCAAGGAAAGGCTGGGATTGTATAGCCATGAAATGTTTGCAGAGAGAACCTCCCAGTAATCTTGCCTAGTATAGCCAATAACTGATAATGCTGTGGGAATTATAGTTCATCCACATTTGGAGGGCTCAACAATTCCCAGTTCTGTTCGACAAGAATTATCAAAGTGCTATAGATAATGCATGCAAAGTGCTTGGGACTATTGCAATTGCTATACAGATTGTAAATATAATTAAGCATGTTGAACAGAGTTTATCTTCTTGATATAAACCAACAAATTGAAATTCATATATGGATATGTCTGCAAAAGTGTTTTTTGTCCAGGGAGGGCAGCACTGTCTGTGAGACCTGCCTGTCAAATGAAAATATAGGATGCCTGAACTAGAATTAGCCCTGGAGCTTATACTGTATTCCTAGTATTATATCATAATGCTGTTTTTTCCATGGAAGTGACACCAACCAACCCTCACTGATGAGGTAGATAGGAAAACCTCTCCTTTGTGCATTACTGAGACAGGAAACATAGATGTGATTTATGATTTAGAAACCTTTTCTTAATACAGTGCTCTTCAGAGGTGCTTGACTAAAACTCCTATCATACCCACCCAGCATGGCTACTGACCATGCTGGCTGGGGATAGAGGGAGCTTCTATCTAACAGCTGTAAAGGAGATGATGTGGAGATGACTAATCTAGACAATGAAACTATTGAGAAGTGCTATGGAGTGGAAAGGGAAACATTTACATTATCAGTAGTTCCATGTGGGCAGGACTCTACTTTGTAGAATGAGCAGGAGAGTCTTCAACTAGAGGAGGCCTGGCCTGAGACCTTTCGAAATTAGTGAGGTAATGTACATTACCAGGAAGAGAGGAAGCTAATTAAGTTCAGAGTCTAGAATTACCTAACTGGATCTCTTAATGGGAGTGAGAAGAAGCCTAGCTTTAGTAGGAATCAGCTAGGGTTGCAAGATTTCAGATTTGAAACTGCAATGGACTCTTATACATCTAATGGTTATGTAGAAGAGGGAATTTCAGTAGGGGCTACTTTTTCTCTGGTTGCATGACAAACAACCTTTGCTGAAATTCCCTTTTCTATACAACCACTTAAAAGCATAGGGGCCCCCCTCCAGTTTTCACTCTGGCAACCCTAGGGTCAGCTGTATATGGATCCAGTTGTAGAATGTAGATGATACCAGAAACAATGAATCAGCCACACATCTTTGAGAAAGAATGCTACGATGACAGTTCCCCAGGATCAGACAACTTCAGCTGTCTGGGGATCTCATGGACTTTTAAATGCCACAAGACACCAGCTCCCATCATCCATACTCATTAGCCATTCTGGAAATAGATTGGAACTGATGGGAGTTTCAGGTTGTAATAATCCTGAGGGGCTGATCTACAAAAAATGTTACAATATCACTTGTTTAACTAGATAATGCATGAATTACAAATCATGCATGGCTGATATATGGATGCAAAATATGAATGGTAAATGCTTAAAGACAAGACAAAGCTTATGCCCACTTCTTATCTGCAGGAAGCTAAAAATTCCTCACAGTTAGCAGTGGTACTACTCCATAAGTTGACAAAGCCTGTGACAGACAGTGCATCTCCTTCCCCAGAATAAGAATACAGTGGTGTGATCTTGCTAAAATCTTATATAGACCTCTTCTTACATTGTTAAAGCTGTCATGAGAACTGTAGTTTCTCTACAGGAGAAATAAGCCCATGTCTCTTGAAATAGGTGGAGAAGCAACATTCTTCTCATGGAATGAAAAAAAACATATGAAAGAAAGTAGGGAGTTTATCGCACAGTCATTTTTGCCCAATCCGGGATGGGATCGGCCTGTAACGGAGGGAAATGGATGTTATTGCACACAAAATTGCTGCTGTGCTACTGGTCAACCACTACCTGTCCCCGAGCCAGCTGATTTTGAAGGACTGAAAGCTTCTGTATTACCAAAATCAGCACAGCTCAGGGAGCAGGGTGGGGGGTTGGCTGGCAGTAACCATAGGCTCCCCCTTTGACAAGATTGTCTCATCGTGTCTGATTGTAGAGGCTGCTCCCACCCTCTGGAATGCCCTTCCTCAAAAGGCTAGGCTGGCCCCCTCCCTGCTGGCCTTTCACCACCAAGTAAAAAAAAATTATGCTGGCAGGCTTTCTGTACATGATGGATAACAGGGTGGTTTTATAGAGCAGGTGGGTTTTTAATCTGTTTTTAACATAATTATGTTTTATGTGATTTTAGATTATATTTTACATTGTGTATATTTTATTTGATTTTATATAGAGACATTTTAATTGTTTGAATTTTATAATTTTAAATGTCTTATCTGTGAGCTGCCCTCTGGGGAGAAAGCAATAAACAAACAAACAAACAAACAAACAGTCTAAAAGTAGCTGAAAAAGTAGGATGACATAGGATTAATTGGGACTGTCCCTGGCCATTTGTCTGGTATGAATCCTAATATAGAGTTAAGCAACACAGGTTCTACACCCTGGTTTAAAACATCTTGACAGTTCTGTGTTCTGACTATCTTTACATCTCTTATCCCACTTCAGTCATAGCATTAGCCTGGACTCATGTCACTCTAGTACAGGGCTCATTCTTAAAAGAAAATGGCAACAGGAAAATGATCTCTCACTGCATTAACTTTTATCAGACAAACCTTTGCAGAAGGAAAATAGGCACAGAGAGAGGTTAAGCATAATCAGGACTTCTTACAAGTGTAACTAGTATTTATTAACTCCTATAAATGCCCCATATTGGTTACACAAGTCTTTGTTCTGTTTACATTGGTCAAGAGATACACACACACACACACACACACCTGTCTGTAGTACCTCACATGTCTGATTGAATTAAGAGGTGTTCACTTTCAGCATTGTAAATAAATGCAGTAGTTTCAGTAAATTACTCTGAGTTTCTATCTTCTATTATATACTACCATCTGGTACTTATTAAATTCTACTTAGTTTTAGGCTTACTCTCCACTTATCTGAACATTTTTTAACAAATTCATTTTTAGTAGAAATATGGCCCTGTTTTCTCACTGCTGGGATCTTCAGTTTCAACAAGATAGAACAACTAAATCTGTAAGACATGTCTATTCAAAGTTATACTCCACTGCATTTCTCCCAGATAAATGTGTCTAGGTTGCAACCCAAATCTTATGTAGCCAGCATTTTAGGTTTCTATTTTTTAAAAAATCAACAGTGGTGTGAACTGCAAAAGGGAAAATGAGTTTTATACATGTCACACTATATCACATGCATCCTTAAATGGTGTGGTGTTAGCTAATACATAGGAACAATAACAATTATACAATATATTATGCACCTGTCTGTCCACATGTGAGTTTGTAACCCAGCCTTCCTTGCCACTTTCTTTAATTAGAGCATAATTTAGAAATGTATACATTTGTGGGCTTTTTTTTTACACACACACACACACACACACACACACACACACACAAATTATGGGATGACTGGAAACATCTGTGTTATCTCTAAGTCCATAGCATTTATAAACAACCAGAGACCAGCAATTTTTTCAAATAGTAACTTAAAGCATTATATTTGCACTTTTGATCCTGTAAAATATGGTTGCTCACTTAGGGCACTTATTAGTTATACAGTAAACCTTGCATGTGTATCATTTCAAATTATTTTACATTATCGTAATGGTTTTAATCAGTCTTTTAAATTTGTTAATTTGCTAAATATATTTTAGCCTTTTAAAATCATTTTTTTTTTAAATTATACCATTTTAAATTTATTTGATTGGTTTTATTGTACTTGTCCCAAGATTGCTTTCTAGAGAGAGGATATAAGTATTTTAATAAATAAATCAAATGTGCATATTGCTTTGACTGAGAATGTACACATAAGGGTAGGTGTGATTGCATATTTAAAAGATAAATATTTCTAAAATGAATGTGGAAAATTCAGAGTGAATGTTAGAAAGTTGTTTTTTGATGAAGATGTACAGAGACAATCCTCCATAAAATATTTAAACCTCAGCATAGCTAATTAATGATAATAAAAATCTTCCAGACAGAACTTTAATGCTGGTAGCATTGAGCAGAGCCAAAGTTCTCCAAAAGTAGGTCATATAACCAGTTAGAAACTAAATGTATGTGATGATTTCTGCATGACTTACAATGATTATTACATGCCTACATTTATAGAATCTGGGGTGGGTGCATTTTAAAAAAATATCCAGGAAAGGTGTTTATTTCATGTCATATATGTCATGCCACAAATGGTTATATGTTTACAAGCTAACTCCAGTTTATGACAACACCATCATTAGGTTTTCCTGGTAAGATTTATTATTCAGAAGAAGTTTGCCATTGCCTTCTTCTGAGGCTGAGAGACAGTAATTTGCCCATGGTCATCCAGCCAGATTGATTTCCATCTGAGTAGAGATTCAAACCATGGTCTCAGATTCCTAGTTCAACATTCAAACCAGCATACCATGCTGGATTTTGCAGTTATATATACCTTTTGTAATTTTTTAAAAAATGTTGTCAATGTAAATGAGCATTTCTCTTTAATGTACATCCTGCTCATCAACAGGTTCCTTTCCTCCTAAGTCCACCCTTCAACACTCCTTTTCTGTCTCTGTGGACAACATTTCTATTCAACCAGTCCAGCAAGCCCGCAGTCTTGGTTTTATCTTTGATTCTTCTCTGTCATGTATCCTTCAGATCCAGACCACAGCCAAGGCTTGCAGATTCTTTTTATACAATATTGCCAAAATCTGATCATATCTCTCTGCCTCTACTGCCAAGATCCTGGTCCATGCCCTAGTGGTCTCACGACTTGATTACTGTTACATCCTCCTGGCTGGGCTTCCTCTTTCTCACCTCCGTCCTTTAATCTCTGTCCAGCACTCAGCTGCACGCATTATCACATCCACCCACCGCTCTGACCACATCTCTCCTGTGCTGGCATCCCTTCATTGGCTCCCTCTCCCTTTCCGCATTCAGTATAAGCTCCTGCTGTCGACATTTAAAGCCCTCCATGGACTGGCCCCTCCTTACTTATCAGACCTTCTTTCTCCTCACCTTCTCACCAGGGCCCTCCGTTCTGGTAGTCAAGGGCTGCTGCCTCAGCCCAGGATTTCCTCTGCCCCATCCCGGATTCACCCCTTTTCACTTGCTGCCCCTCACTCCTGAAACCTTCTTCCCTCACAAGCAAGAGCCATCACTTCTTTAACCAGCTTCAAAACGGAGTTGAAAACCATCCTGTTCAGAGAAGCCTTCCCAAGCATTGCATAATTGTCGCTTAGTATTTGATGTTCTTTTGTTGCCTGTTTATCGAACCATTTCCTGTATTGCTATGTACTGTATATGTATTATCCTACTTGAGAGTATGTATTTTCCCTGGAAGAAGATTAACCATCCATTATGAAGCCAAGCCCTCCCTCTAGTCCATCTGCCTTGGTCCAGGCCTCTGAGGTAGAGAGAAACTGCTGGACCTCTTACCCTTTCCCTCCACCACTCCCTTCTCCTTCTGTGTCATGTCTTTTTAGATTGTAAGGCTGAGGGCAGGGAACCATCTAATTAAAAAGATTGTATGTACAGCACAGTGTAAATTTACAGTGCTTCATAAATAAAGGTTAATAATAATAATAATAATAATAATAATAATAATAATAATAAATATTTGGTGCAGTCATGATGGCCACATGACCACCGAATTTGTCTTTCGACAACGCTGGCTCTTTGGCTTAGTAGTGGAGATGAGCATCACCACCTACAGTCGGTTATGACTAGACATTCATGTAAAGGGATAACCTTTACCTTTAAATGTATTATAAGCATATGCGCTTGAAGTACACATTACAAGTTTTTATACATAGCCACTGCATGGTAAAGTGATTGTTTTTATTGCTGGTTTAATTTGCTTTCTGCTTTCACTTCTGTCATACATAAGGTTCAGTAATGTTTTATTTCAGACCTTTTTACTCAAAATTTACCAGCACATCAGATCCCGGATGGAAAAAAAATGGGATTTAAAAAATTCAGATGTCGAATGAACAAAACCATACATTGAAGCTCAGGGCTTTGAGTGTGTCGGCTGGCAGTTATAGATATGTAACCTAGAGTTATGGAGGTGTAGCTGCTCCATATCCAGGATGCTCTGTATGATGATATTGCCATAATTCCAAATGCCCCCTCAAACCTACATTGAGCAATGAAGCCACACTGAGCAATGTAGATCTGTTCTGTCAGTGACTGAAGTGCTCCAGGGTGATGTTTTCAGCCCTCACCCACCAATGATCTCCACTGAGACAATCAGAAACAAGACTCCTGTCACAGCACCTTGTTGCACCGGAAGCTGCTGGTGGAAGGGAGCTGGAAATATCAACCTGCTGTACCCTGATCTCCAGCAGGACATACTTTTGTTGCTTGATACAGGTGCTGATTGCTAAGCTAGCTTTTGGGAGTCAGGTCAGGAGATGAGACATCAGTATGCATTCATAACAACATCTCTGATGTAGGACTTGAATGCTAATTTTTAAAAGTCTGGCTTTGAATCTTTGTGTATTCAACCACAATAATGCTCAGACAGGTTTTTTTGTTATTATATGCTTCAAGTAATTTCTGACTTATGGTGACCCTAAGGTGAACAGATCATAAGGCTTTCTTGGCAACATTTGTTGAGAGAAGATTCACCATTGTCATCGCCCAAGGCTGAGAGCATATGACTTGCCCAGGGTCACCCAGTGGATTTCATGCCCAAGCCAGTTGCCAGCTCTTTCCTCCCTTCATCCTTATCACCTGAATGTAGACACATACAGCACCATCATCCCCTGTTGTGAATACCTGTCTTAGTTGAATGTGACATGTACAAATCGGAGAGGATTTATCTTCACTTTACTTCTTTTTTGAAAAAATTACTAAATTTTTCAGATTGCATATTCAGGACTTAAAAAAAGTTTTTTAAAAATACACTTCTATGCCAGCTTGGGAAGCTTTGCCCAGAAAAGCTGTTTATACCTCTTTTAAATGAATAATAATATATTTACTGCTGAAATGTGGTGTCAGCAGGGTGTAAATTGCAGCCAAGAGATAAGTGGTCAGATAGTGCTAAATATTTCCCTTACTCTCATTGCTTTGCTTTGCAGGTTTCTAGAAAAGTACTCTAAAACATAATACTACAGTAACATTCAACTTCAGAGAATTTGATAGATCTTGCCTAAAGCAATTTCCAAAAATAGTATATTAAATAAAAATATACATCATTTTCTGACACAAGCTATATTTTTTTCCATTATGAAGTCCCTTGGTACCCCCAATTCCTTCCTTTTTAAAAGAATTGTATTGCTCAAACATTCTTACTCCTATTCTTCTCTACCTATTGCTCTTTGGATTAGATGAAACTACAGCTCTGTAATGGGTGAATTGATTTCTGGGTTAATAAAGCATACTGGAATCAATTGGTCTGGAAGGTATTAGATAAATATAAGGAGAGAAATTCTGATTCCACTAAAATGGATGGCAAAGGTCCAGCAACAATTTAAAGTGTGCACTTGCTATTTTTCAATGCAATCCTGTGGAACAAAAAGCAGCAACCTACAAACCCCAAGGTACCTTAAAGTGGATCCTTCTTAAAAATGAACGTTGTCATTTGATTTTTAAAAAAACACCCATATTGTATGGATGCATCATGAGAATAATAATAATGCCCTGATCCAGCTATGGAGACTACAGAGCACTTGCAGGATCAGGGCCCACAAGCATAAATTTGTTGCATGTTACGTAACAACATGCACATTGGAAGATGCTTCTGAATGCTTCCAATGTAATTTCTAAAATAACATTTAGTAATTTTCCCTTTGGGCTACATAGCAATGGCATCACATTCCTCAAAATAAAGAACTCTTTGACTTACTAATTTCTCAAGTGGCAAAAGAAATCTTAACCACTAGGTAGAATTCAGGGTAAAATCCTAGTTCCCTGTGGGAGTTGCATCTGTTGATATATAAAATGTGATAGCCATTATTTATTTGTTGCAGTTACATTCTGCCTTTCTACTAATGAGCTCAAGTCAAGATTTTTG
Source organism: Sceloporus undulatus (assembly GCF_019175285.1). Taxonomy (NCBI): domain Eukaryota; kingdom Metazoa; phylum Chordata; class Lepidosauria; order Squamata; family Phrynosomatidae; genus Sceloporus; species Sceloporus undulatus. The sequence continues at coordinate 50,625,266 of NC_056526.1, read as the reverse complement.
GCTTTCTGTATCTATACTTAATTCTCACAACAATCAGCTGTTCACCCCTCCACACACACTCTTGCATCTAACATGGCTACAGCACAGCTGAGTAGGCCTAACTTAACATGGCAGAGACCTCTGAGAGTTGACTGTAACATTAGGGGAGGTCTTGAGGGTCATGTTTATCCCATCTCCCAGTCTTGAGGGTTCCATACTCTGACATTTTTGTTTGCTCCCAGATGAGCAGGCTTGTGCCTCTGATAGACTATTTTGCTGCCATTCCTACCTTCATCTGGTTAAAACTGAGGTAGGGTTTTTTTTTCCTGCACCAGATGTTACTTAATTTCAGTTTAAAATTAAAGTTAAAAATTACATTTTAAAAGGAGCAAAAGAAACATTCCATATTCTGCTTTCTTTGAATTTAGCCTTCTGGTCTGAACACTCTGGCAAGAATTACCAACCTCGTCCATGGTTTCTCTATATATCTGTGAACTCTTGGCTTTTAGACAGCATCTAGCAAATATTTTAATGTAATCCATGGGCAGATCAAGACATTCATATACAGACTTAGCAGACCTTTCCTGTGAACATAATAAGACCATAGTTACTAGAAATTCTGGTAAAACTGTCCTCTATATGTCAGTCATTCAGAGTTCTCTCTGCCACAATCACTCCCACCCTGTGATTTTTTGTTTTGTTTTGTTTTGCAATTTTGCATGGAAATCTGTCTCTCAGAAGATGCCGACCACAGATGCTGGCAGAACATCAGGAAGAAACTCTTCTAGAACATGGCCACATAGCCCAAAAAACCATGTCTCTCAGTTGTTTGTGTAATACTAGGAAATTTATTGCCCTCCTTGGGTTGATGCAGATGATACTACTTTTGATTTGAATGAAACATAAATGTGAGTGGTAGGCCCTATACTCTTTAAAAACTGTTTCTTATCAAATTCTGTGCAATCTGAACACAAAACAGTGATTTTCCTAATGTTTGCATAATGTGTACTAAAAATGTCAAGTGTAAAAATGTCAAGTGTAAAAATAAGTTTGATCTAAATTTGTTCATATATGTGCATTCTAAAGAATTCTAAAGAAAAAAATCCAAAGCGTTTCTTCAGTAGTTAACAGAAATAGTTGATGGACTGGGTCCAAAGTCTTATTATGGCCTTTAATTTGATCATACTGTATTAAACAATACATGAAGTCTGGTGTGATGATCAACGTAAGAATTTGTATAGCATAACTGATAACCAGACAACCATCACACACTTATCTTTGATTACCATCAGTGCAAATAAAATATATTCTGAAGAACTTACATTTACAGAACTGGTGAAAATGCTTTTAACAAAAATTCAAGCCATTGCAGACCCATCTACAAATCATGTACTGAGCAAGCAAAGTCTAATCTCTATCAAGAGCATTTTATTAAGCATAAAACACACAGTCAAATCTAATTAGAGCATAACCAATTATTCTGTTTTATCTAGTTTTAGTGTCCTTGATTGCACACTGAACATCTGTAGCATGAAGTCGGGGAAACTGGCACACATGGACTGCATTGTTTGAAGGTTGACAGCTCTGGATATTAAAAGGGAATAAAACCTTTCATATCTTTTGAAACCTTTCCACTTTCTGTATTTGCTCATGTGGAAGACACTCAATTATAAGTAATTTCTGTGGCCTTTTTTTTAAAAAAAAAATCTTGCAGAACCAAAAAAAATATTTAATATTCTTGTGCTGCCATGGTTTCCATATGTGTAGCTGTTTGATATGCTAATAGAATGCCTGTTATCATGTGCCTGTACAGTTCTGTTCTGCCTGTTGGAAAACACAACAACATGAGTACCGACAGTGTAAAGTTAAAAAATGAATTGGCAAAAAATAACAATTCAGACCCATTAGCTCAAGGAACAGAACAATAATTGAACATCAGCTGCTACAGTGGCTTGTGTGCTTTTAGGTGGAGTCCTCACATTTATTTATGGGTTTAATTTATATCCCACCTTTCTCCTTGCATGTAATCCTCTTGGGTAAAGAGGATCTATAAACTAAAACTGAGCTGAAAGTGCTTGCTATTGTGAACACTCTGAACTAAACTCAAAGGGGAGCCTCACCAGGCACTTGGGTTAAAAGATGTGGAACCTCTGTTGTTCCAGTAATTAAAGAGTTCAGGATTATATATCTATCCTCTAGGTCCAGACCAGAAAATGCAAGTATTTAGATCAGATCTCAAGGTTTCCTTCTCTTGAGAAGACCCCTCACTTTTAGGAACCTATTTTTTGTGATGTGTTGTTGTTTTTGTTCTTTGCCTTCAAGTTGTTTCTGATTTATGGCAACCCTAAGGCAAACCTGAATTGTTATTTTTTGCCAATTCATTTTTTAAATTTACACTGTCGGTATAAATAAAAGTTTTATTTATCATTTATATAATCCAAAACATCTGGAGGGCCAAATTTTGTTCTCTGACCCTTATAGCCAACAACTTCCTTCTATCTCAAGTAGATCCTGGCTTGGGGTGTTTCTTGCTGTATCTTCTTTAGGAATTTCACTTTGGTCTTAGTGAAATTAATAAATACTTTCCTCTCAAGTACAGCACACACTGCTATAGAAATTGTAACTTTATTAAAATATAAATTGATGCCAAAAGTGTAGTAGCTGGAGATTAAATAATAGGACGACAGTTGCAATAATTCCCGTAGCTATTATAAAGATCAGTTGATGAAAGGGGTTTTCCCTGCACTGGGAATAATACAACATGTATTTCCAACTATGTTTATTACCAGACCTCCTCAGAAATTATTAATATAGATGCTTGCTGCTATGATTTTTGACAATAAATCCTCATTAAAAATAATTAAAATCTATATTTTTCCCCTCGAGAATCCTGCATTTATGACACTTGGGAGTTGTTGCCCTGAAAGCGTTCTTTTGTTCCATCACTAACAGTAAAGTATAGCACATTTAGTTATTTTATTCCTTTGCCAGTTGTTAAGAAAGTGGTAAATAGTTGCATGAAATGAGATGTTCTTGTGAAGCAATCTGAGTGAATGATTGCAAAATATTTCAGTTGTATAGAACATGCAGTAAGAGCTGTTATGCATTACTTAGTATACAATTTCAAGTCAGTCTTAGTGCTAAAATATTATATGAGACCATTTTCTCCTTCATTTCTCAGAGGTATTTTCTATATTTTGAATATATTTGTTAAAAGGACATGGTACAATTCAAATATGGCTTCAACTTTCTTCTCTACTGCCTATTAGACTATCAAACACAGCAAAAACTATGTAGATTTTCATAGTGACCATTTCTTCCTGTGCTTAGTAGGAATGATGTTATTAGTACCATCATAGGTCTTTCTATTTTATCATCAGGTCTGATAGGGGCAGTTAGTGAATCTCATACTTATCTTCAAAAGCCTTGCTCACCTTTTAGTTGTTATTATCTGGTTAAATCAAAGACACAGGGTGGAAGTAAACCTATGGATACTCACAAAGACAGCAAAGAGAAAAACACATGCTGCATGTCTCAAATATGCTACAAGACCCTTTTGCCTACTGCACATCAATTTCAGAATGTGATCCAGACTTCTAGCATTGGCAGAAAAAGGGAAATGATTCTGACCTATATTTTCCCCATATACACAGGTTTATGTAACCCAGTCATTGCATTTTTGCAATAATCTTGCCCCGCTTATATCAAAGGTTGGTAAATTAGGGCTGTCCAAGATCTCCAAGGGGCCAAGGTGACCTCCTAACACCTGACAGTTGCCTACTCCTGTCCTAAACCAATAGACCCCAAACAGTAGCCTGTTCCTTGTGGGAAAGGTGCTCCAATTCCCTTATTTCAGTGCACTTTCCCCTTATGTTGAGTTACAATATGTAGATGTGTTCATAATGAAGCCATTTGTGTCTATGAGTGAGCATGTGAGAGAAAGTGATTCAGCTGTATACAAAACAAGCCCTCTGATGGGATGGGAAGTATGTCACCCTCCAGATGATGTTGAACTACAAAAGCCCTAGTCAGTATAGATAGTTGTGAGAAATTCTGGCAGTTTCAGTTCAACAACATCTGGAAGGCAGCACAATTCACACTCCTACAGCCTGCAAGGAAAAGGTTGTGCAAAAGTAGGTGTATTCAGTTTGTAGAAGAGAAAACTGATTGGTAATGTAACTTTCATATACTGTACTTGAAAGTTGCCTGGAGATAATTATATGATAATCTATAATTGCTGGTGTGTAGTCATCAGTAATCACTTCATTAAAAATGGAGTTCAAGGTCAAAAAAGTGAGAAATATTTCAATACAAACAAGTATCTCTGCATATCGGTATGAAAAGATCATTTGCAGCAATGGATTTCAGGCAGCCATTCAACTAGGCACTTTCTTCTATAAATGTGTAAGTGGCTATAAAAAGAGTTGCAGTTTAGATATATCTATAGGATCAGTTACCTGACGATAAGCATAAATCTGTGTCAAATTTGGCACAACACCATGGGAACAGGATCAAATTCAAATTTCACTGTCAATTGCAGAAATAATAAAATAAAATAAACACTAGCTCAAATTAGAAAAATAATGGCTCAGCAATTTACAAATACATTATATGGAAAAAAAACCATTCATGTTACAGGAGGATTAGTCACTAAAGTGGTCAAATGAAAAACAAATACAATTAGGATTAACTTGGATCATTCCCCAGCACTGTATTCCCCTGAGTGTCTCCTGAATTCTTGTTGAAATCCGAATGCCTTTGATGCGTTAATTTTGACTTGTCTACCTAGATTATTTCAATTGCTAGCTGCTCATCAGTTTAATTCCATTTGTATTGTTTCACTTCCATCAACAGATGGCTATTTTATTTGACTGTTTTTAATGTATCAAAGCTCCCCCCCCACCTTAAATTAAGCCTTTAGGCGCGTTACAGACCTCTGGATTGTGGCAGTCTGGCTCCGCCTCCACTTGCAGCGTCCGGGAGCCACAGCGGCCAAACCGCGCGGCTCCCAGATGCTCCGAGGAAGGAGCGCAGAAATCGCGCTCTTTCCTGGGCCCTGGAAGAGACGCCGCGAGGCTCTAGTCGCGCACTCACGGTGTCACTTCTGGGGCACGACGTGCGGATGCACAGTGTCCGCTACGTCAATATGGCAGCGGCCGTGTGGAATGGCCGCCGCCATTTGTCATGGACTCTGTCCGTGATAGGGTTAGGGGCGTCTGGAAGAGACGCCCCTTTTTCAAACTGGGTCGTCCTCAGGACGTCCCTAATGGCAGTCTGTAACCTGCCTAAGATAACTTGTACACTAACTATAGCATGGGAGTATTTGTCAGAAATTTTTGACCTGAAAGTGATATAAAAAAATAGGAATAAAGGGGATAATGTTGCTTGAGAAGTGTCTCTGCTTCCTCCTCCTCCTCTGGGTGTGTAACTTCTGTCTGGGGTGGACTGGGCTCTGTCAGCGCCATGCCACAGCTGCTAGCCTCCACCAGTTTCAGCTCGGGGCCGGTCATCATTATTCTCCTCTCCCTGATTCTCTATCCATGCGGACTTCCATGGCTCTCCAAAGTAGTGAACCCTGTCTCTGCTCCTCCCCACAAAACTCTCTTGGATAACATTTTAAAGTTCACATAAAGTTCACATACACTGGCCAACTAACATAATGTACTGTAGTTCTTCTCCTTCTCCTTCTTCTTGAAGGATCACAGAATCACACGATTTTAATAGGCCATATATCTGTTCATTTCATTCTGCATTTTTATTCCACAATAAATTCTGCTGAAACTGCTGTTATAGAGAGAACTTTCTTTCAACTTTCCTTTTCAAATATCATATAATAAATAATTGTAACTTAGATTATTTCACCTAAACAATCTAATTAGCCAGGACCTTATTTCTTGCAAGCTCTTCCACATGTAGTTTGACATTTGCATCTATTGCTGATTTAAAAGACTTTTACCTTTACTTCTATGAACACTGACCTAGGAATATCAGCTTCAGTTTACATAGTGAGATTACATCCTAAGTAATCAAGTATTTATAGGACTGTGCTTGTGAATAGTCTTCTACCCTCAAGAGATTGTGATCTTCAGTCTCAAGTCCCAGGTTACTATTAGAAAAATGAAATCAAGGATAAAGGAGATGACCATATTTTCCAGGGTTGTTGTTGTTGTTGTTGTTGTTGTTTTAATCTGAATCCTCTTTTTTTATGTCTGGGAAAAAATCAGTAGTGAGACATCAGACAAAATCAGACATCACTAGTGGGACCATTTACGCTTATCACATATAGTGTTCCTCATATAAATTACTATGGATTCATAGAATCATAGTGTTGGAAGAGACCACAAGGGCCATCCAGTCCAACCTCCTGCCATGCAGGAATTCACAATCAAAGCACCCCCAACAGGTGACCATCCAGTCTCTGTTTAAAGACCTCCAAAGAAGGAGACTCCACTACACTCTGAGGGAGTGTGTTCCACTGCCGAACAGCCCTTACTGTCAGGAAGTTCCTTCTAATGTTGATGTGGAATCTCTTTTTCTGTAGCTTCCATCCATTGCTCTGGGTCCTGTTCTCTGGTGCAGCAGAAAACAAGCTTGCTCCATCCTCAATATGACATCTTCAAATATTTAAACAAGGCTATCATATCACCACCTCTGTCAGCAGCCCTGCTGAAACTCTACTTAATTCTTTCTTCTTCCCCTGCCCCCCCTTTCCTTTTGTGTTGTTCCTTTTTAGCTATTAACATTGCAGTCAGGCACTGCCTTTTGAAAAATCAACTGCATGTAAGCTTCAGTCCATGGATATTTGAATCCATGAATAAAGAATCTATGGATATGGAGGGCTGACTGTATGCATTTATTAACTCATGTGGCAAAGGGGCCTTGTGATGTGATGTGCTTTTATATTTTTTTTCTTATGTTTAAATGGGTTTCCATCTGTTTTAACTTTGAGTTTTTAATAGAATGGTTTATTTAGTTTTTTTATTGTATAATAAGATGTTAGGTGTACATTGTTGTAATTTGTTGCAAGCTGCCTTGAGTTCCATGTCAAGAGAAAGGCAGGATATATGTTAAATAAATAAATAAATAAATAAATAAAATAATACCAATGGCTTGAATGGCATATATCCACTTCTTATGTTATATCATCTCCTGTGCTTAATGGCTAGCTTTTTTTCCCTTTGGAATTTTTATCCCTGTCATTAAATAATACTGACATCTAGAAGTTTGCCTGATTACAAGCATGGTTAGTCCAGACTGAATTCCATTAATTTCAGGAAACCTTACTTCCAGGTAAGTAATCTGAGAACTACAGTTATTATTGGAAAGTAGACTGGGTGGAGAATTATCCTGCAAAATTGATGATAGTAATTAGCGTTCCCAATTTGTGCATTCTCACCTCTGTATTCAATAGATACGTTTCCAGAAGCAGAATACAACATTTTCATTAGCTTTATTTAAAGCTAAGCTTGATTACCTTTCTTTACTTTTTAACATTATGACAAAGAGTAATGAGATTTTTTGCAGTTTGGAAAATTCCTGCTTCCTGTAGCTAATTTTAAATGAGATGTCAACTCCATTTGGAATATACTTGCTGCTCTAATAGTGAGATAGTGAGGTTCTTTAACCTTTCTTTAAAACGTATTTTGGCACATTTTCTCTAATTAGATTTTAGTCATTATTTCAAGTTGAGTTCATTTAGGATATAACTTCACAGTGTGAAGAAACTTTCCAAGTGGGGCATCTTTTAAAAACTTATGTAAACTTATATAAAAAATCAAGATAGCAAAACTCTGCTTTTTCCTTGTGTCAAAATTACTGTATGTAATGATCACTTTGGCAGCATTATTCATTATCCAATCAAGTAAAGCAAGCATTGTTGTCCATTCCAAGATGTAGGATTCATTGAGATTTTCCCAAAGAAGCAGAGATTCTTCTGATAAGGCTCCGTGGGTTTTTCCAGCTATTGTTACCTCCATGTTTATTTGTTCCAAACTAGGGATCAGGAACATCTTTTATGTCCCTTTAGAGCACTGAAGTGAGTTAAGTGAGATGAGGTTCACTGGGAGGAAAGAGAAAAAGCACCAGGTTTTATTTATTTTTTAAAAAAACATTTTTAATTGTTTTTTAAATATTACATTTTTATTCTTTTAATTTTTTCTTTAAAACCATCACATCTTACCCAATTTTCGCTTTAACAACATGGATAGGATGTGTGTATGATATTGTAGTTTAAAGGTATAATTTTAATTTTGCTATCTGTTTATGTCACAACTATTGCCCTTACATTCAGTGATATACAGGAATTGCCATTTATGAGTAACGTTAAAACAAAAACAATACTAAAGATTCTGTATGGTGTGGTATGGGAGGATGTCAATGTGGGGGGGTGGCAGCATGAGCTGCTGCACCAGGTGATGCCAACCCTAGTGATATCACTGGTAGAGATCTCTTGGATAAGTGCTAAGGCTCTTCCAAATGAATGGAGGACTGACAACAAATACCAGATTCTTAGGCTATGTTTCAGAGGAAGGATCTGGCAAAACCATCTCTGAGTATTTCTTACCTGTTCAATTAATGGTGTCGCCATAAGTGTGCAATTGACTAGAAGGCACATACACACACAAGAGCCTATCTTTATTCTTTTTATGTTATTTATGCATACATATATACACAAATACTTTCTGTTATTATGCTTGTGACTCTCTCAAACAACTAAGAAACATGCGGAGCAGCTAATTTATCACCAATTTCCTGCCCCACCCCACATGTTCAAAGCAGTGTTATTGTTTTTCAAAAATAAACCTTTCACCTCCCACTGAGCTCAAGAGAGCTATCTTTTCTAGCTTCCCCCCACACTTTTGCCTTTTAATTATAACATGGAGAGAAAGTACATTTCAGTCCTTGAATGCTTAACTCCCAGACCTACAGGACTAATTATATTCTGCATTAGCTGTGTGCAACATAAGATGGCTGCCATTCTTTTCACCTATTTCAAAAACAAGGGGATTTTGAAAATGAGCCCAAACTGGACAGTGCTGGTTTTTAAGCAGAAGAGTTTTGCTGTCCTATCTGTTGCAGTCAAATAACACGTGGCATGTTTCCCACCTGTTTTTAGATGTTCTAGCTGCTATTCTGTTTTGAATTTTTAAAAACCAGAGGCACTGAAATTTAAAACAAGCTTTAAAAAAAAAACTGGGTTATGTCACCCATATCTCTGCCACTTGTATCATTCATTTTGGCAATTTCTTCCCCCTCATTTCTTGGTGTTATGAATTAAGAAAATAATAACTATTGTTTAAAAATATAAATTGTTCTTGTGTGTCTTGGTTCATGATCCAATTTGGCTACTGGTTAGTCTTGAACAAGTTATTGATGCTTCATCTCCAGTTAAGTGTTAAAGTGGATGAAAAAAACTTCTACTGTGAAATATTTTGTCTTGATACACTGTGACAATGAATTAGAGCAGGGTTCTGTAAATCACTCTGTATCTTTAAAATATTTTATAATGTTTTTTTCACAATGAAAAATACAATGATGATGTTATCATCTTGTCATCCCTCCACTGCTTTCCCCAAATACCTTTTTCAGAGCTTTAACAGCTATAAATAATTGTGTGTTTCATAAAGTAACACAAAATGGGTGAAACTGGCAAGAGGAAATGTAATTAGCCTGATTTTCAAATTGAAATTGCTAATCACATTAAAACCATCTGGGCTAAATAATAATAATTAAATCAAATCTATTTTGATTTAGTGAGGAAGCCTTGAAGAATGGCGTGCACCGAAGAATAGAAGATGTCTGTTCCACTTTTAAAATGCTGATATCAATGTCTCCAAGAGCCTGCCCACATAATATGTCAGCTAGCTAAATCATAGGAAGAACACAGAACATCCAAGCTGTATACTCACGTTGGAGTAACATTGGAGGACAAAAGCTACCCACAAAATCATGGCTTGCTCGCTAGTTATTCTATGTCTGCCCCTTACTTTGAGATTGTGAATGGCTATTTGCACATGTAGGCTAACAGAGAAATAATCTGAGATGGCTTTCAGGCATCATATCATGAAGGGCATTCCCCACCCTTGAGAAGTAGCTGTTTTAATCTATAATAGCATAAACACAAAATAGTCTTATAGCAATTTAAAGACTGGAGATGGGTGGGCAGTAGAAGCAGACCTGGGGCCAATTCTTTGACCCCAAGCCCCTCTGGGACCAAAGAGATTGACAAACAAAAACAAAAAAAAACTTCCCAAAAATGGAGGAAAACAGAACTGTTCAGAAACACAATTTAGGTTTTGGAAAAATAAAAATAGAGGTACATGTCTTAAACAGTAGAGAGGTGGCTGGAATCTAGTTAAAAGGTAAATTCATATTCCCAAACTCTTCCAAGGGCCCTTACACACTGCACAATTATAGTGCTATTATTCCACTACAACTGCCATGACCGTATTCCATGGAATCCTTGGGGTGTGTAGTTTGGTAAGGCACCAGATGAGTTCTCTGGCTAAAAATTCTAAATGTCCCTCCCTAAACTCCAGAATTCTATAGGATTCAACCATGGTAGTTAAAGTGGAGCAATAGTGGTATAATTATGGCATGTGAAAGGGCCCCCAGAGAGGCAATCCACTCTTTTTGTGGCCACAAAAATGATAATCCTGGGCCACAAAATCAACTTGGGGGGCAATTTGTTGCTTTGCCCATTCTTTTTAAAAACTCACATGTGAGATATACTTTGTGGACAAGAGTCCACTGCATCAACACAACAAATGAAGTATTGGCAGGCATATAAACATAATGTTAGGGGGAGGGGGGGAATGTAAGCAGTCAGGCCAATCAGTAATGGTTCTTTAAAAAAAACAAGTGTGTAACAATTCAATTAGGTTGACATTCGAAATACCAGTTATGAGTGATAACGTTGTCATCCTAGGATTAAAAAGTAAATTAATTCCTAGCCTACAGCATGATAGGAAACAATTATCCTTCTTCATACCTACAGGAATGGAATCAATTATTTTGAGAAATTCTAATTTTGAAGTTTTATGCTGAAGTCTTATTCTGTTGTAATGCTTCCATAGGGCTCTGTTCTTCTTGCAGAGAATTTCAATAGTCAAAAGAGGAGTCCTGGTGGTGCAGTAGTTAAATGCCAGTACTGCAGCCATAACATTGTGAGTTGGAGCCTAAGGCTCCAAGGTTGACTCAGCTTTACATCCTTTAGTAGGTTGGTAAAATTAGTACAGTGGACCCTTGTTATACGCTGGGGTTTGGTTCCAAGATCCCTCGTGGATAACAAAATCTGTGGATGCTCAAGTCCCATTAAATATAATGAAATAGCAAAATGGTGTCCTTTATAAAAATAGAAAATCAAAGTTTGATATTTGAAATTTATACTTTTTAGAACATTTTCAAACCATGGATGCTTGAATCCATATATTAAAAAAATCTGTGTATAAGAAGGGGCCGACTGTACCAAGCTTGTTGGGGGCAATTGGTTTACAGACTGTGAACTGCTTAGATAGTGCTGAGTTCACTATTAAGCGGTATAGAAATGTAAATACTATTGCTAAAATGGGGGTTATCTCCCTAATAGTTTGTTTTTAAATGGTTGGGATACAATTTAGGACCTCCATTTAATTCTGTTACTATTGCAGCTTTGGCTGTGATTGTTGCTACTGATTTATGTTCACATATTACTCCAAGCACTTTTATTCTAGTGAGCAACTTCCCAGGGTTGGGAGATCTGGAAACAATGGGAAGCTCCACTACCAAAACACCACCAAAATTTGTTTGAAGATAGTACTTCACAGTATGGTTGGAGGGTGGAAAAGGAAAACAGGAGTATAGATGGAATGAAGAAGAGGAAAGAAAGAATGAAGAAAGAAGGTGAAAACAAGATGCAACTGTAGTGATCATGGCCTCTACCACAAGATGAACACTAAAATCCTTGTCAGCTTTATGAACAAACATTAACACCTGTTCAGTGGCACAGAAAGGGTTAGTTTGTAATAGGGGGCCTTGCTAGATAGTTTTATTTTAGTTTCAAAGTTCAAGAATGGGAACAGACCAGGCAAATAAACTTTCCAGTTAGCAAGCTTTGTGTCCAGTTCTCATAGCTTTTAAAACTGGAGATGGGTCACACCTGTGTACAGTCAGGCCACCGTTGTCATGGGGGATCTGTTCTGGACCCCCCCTGCAAAAAAGGAAACTTGCAGATATTCAAGTCCCATAGGCTTGAATGGGGGGCGTGTGCCCACGAGTGGCTGCAGGTGAATGCCTTGGGTGTGCACCGCATTTTAACCCCATCCATTTGTTCCTTGCAAGTACAGTAAGTGAGGGTTGCGAATCTGAACACTGCACAAACAGAGGGGCAACTGTAGTTTGATTTCCTTTATTTTGCTTCTGCACTACATAAAATCTCCTGGGAGCCCATTTTATATTGGCCATGCCCATTAGTGTGAGGAACCTCAACCTAGACACCCCATTAGCCAGCTATGGGGAACTAGAGTGTTGGTCTTGGGAGAAGATGCTGTCCAACATTTCACTGAAGAACATAAGAACATATGTGGCCAAGCAACAGAAGAATGCGATCAAGACTGCAAACATGATTAATGAGGAAGAAGACACGAGCTAGAAGAGGATCAGTAATGTGCTTTTGCTGGGATCTACTGGGAATGGCAACATTCTGATCCCTCTATTCTCTGCTCTGAGTTGAGTACAAGCTACATTTACTCTTTGAACTCAGTTTGCAGCAATTAAAGCAAGCTGGGACAAAGCAGTAAAAAGAAAGAGAAACTGGAACATTTTAAAAGCAGCTGACAAGTAAGATTTAAGAAGCTTAATCAGGGCTAACTATGCTAGATCAGGACAACTTGAGGGCATGAAATAGTGTAGGCAAAACTGGTTGCTCAGACGCTCAATTCTACTACTTGCTGTGAGGGGTTGTTGGAATGTAACAGCTAAAGGACTCTGTTGTTTATTCTGATATTGACCTTCTATTGCATCATTTACCATCAATAAAACTTATTTTATAGCATAGATGTGTGTCAGTCTGAGTTACAAAACCTGAAATTGCAGTCAGTTACAGCTCAGTAGAGCAGCTAATGAAGATTTCAACATGATTTTAGTTGCACTGATTTTCAGAGCTGCAATTTTATCAGCATGAGGCAACATGGCAGGAGCCACAAATATAGCCTTGGTAGTCACGTTTAGACCATCACTCCCTCTGTTGCCCATCCTTATTTTCATACCATTGTTAAACTAGCCTTCTTGTTGGGTGAAAAGATGGAGCAGAAATATATTATATATCCCCCATAACATTTCTTGCATGTATCCCGTTTAGTTGAATGAGAGCTGATGAATGAACATTTTCTTCAACAAGTGAATGAAGGGTTTAACAAATACCACTTTGTGAATGGATCTTTGGCTTCTGACTAACAATGCCCATTCCATTTTATTAACTATTTCACAGACTGCATTTTTTAAAAAATTATTTATCCCTAAATAGTTACACTAAAAAATGCTGGCCACATGAAACTTCACATCCACTGACTCTTTTGCTCAGCATGCAGGTATCAAAGTTCGAATTCCTGACAACTTCAGTCAGTGGGAAGAATATTAACTATGGAGAAATGCCAAACATCTCTCTTACTTCTGTTGGAACTGTCTGTTGCTCTTGGCATTTTTAGTCATAAAATGCCACTGACTAGCTTGAGTGACCTGGCAGGGGTGAGGAGGACTATGCTGAATTGGCCTCATTCAGTCTTTCTGACAGACCCCAGAGAATTTTTCCTGAGAACATTTGTTTTTGTCGGTTACATTCACATACTGATAAAATAAAGAACAACTTTTATCTGTTCCCATTCCTGGAATGAGCATCATAACAAGAATAAATGCTTTTAATACTTTCAAATAATAAAGTTAAAATACAATGGTAAAATGCATTTGCAAGTGTCTGGCTTTATCAATAAATGTTGCTACAACTTTTGTTTTGATTTTCTCATACAGTTTTTCATTGGCTAAGTTTCCTTTTTTTCTCTGTAAAATGAAGAAGAAAAATTCCCCATGGTACCATTATAGCATACTATAAACATACTTTAGAAATTGTTAGTGGGCAACACAGACATTTACTGTGTAGTAAACATAATTCTGGACCATTAAGTATTAACTGGTGCCTAAATGGGAGATGGAAATATGTATGGAATTATAGCTGTAAACAATGAACTGGAGCTGAGTGTGAAATAAATGCTAATTTCCCCCCTACCTCTGTATGCCCATGTTCATTCTTGGTCTGTTTTCTTCCAGAAAACTTGAGTATGATAACCTTTCTCTAGATTGCTCAGTGTATAAATCAGCTTAACAAGATGCTGAGAGTTACTATAATGCCTGCTTATGTCACATAAGGACGGTGACTTAAAGGGAAGGGGTACTTTTAGGGCTCTCTCCCATCTGCATGTTATCACCTTCTCCTACCATTGAAATGTCAAGTTGTAGGTGTTCAGACCATTAAAAATGAGTTTAGGAGCAAACAGGTATGGAACACTATGAAATACTATGTACAACATCTATTTCTCTGTTGTGATAGGCTCTCACCAAAAGTCTATTCCAGCGAGCATAAGTGTGAGGCTCTAAGTTTGAGGAACTGGCTCCCCTGTGGACCCAAGACTGTCAATGTTCAGGACACTTGATTCACATATAGAGGCAACATGGTTTCCTCCTAGCAGTGGGAGCAATGAGATATAATGGCTCAAATTATATTGATCTCCTGATAAGTAGAGGACTTCTTAGGATTAAGAGATCTCCTTAAGTGTAGGACCTTCCTCCTAGAGAGACTTAATGGTGCTCCCTAGATTGCTATGAGTGATGTTCACACAAAGCAGCCTTTGTCAAGTTACTTAACTCAATGCTGTTCCTAAGCTCCAGACTTTTTACAGGTCCTTTGTCCTGTGACCCTAGTTGGTCACAAAATGTGCTTATTTAAATTGTTTCTGCCCCCAGGGTAAGAACAAATACTTTAAACAGTCCCCCCTGCCCCCCGAAAAAGATTATGTTTGAACATTTTAAAAACTATTTTCAAAGATTTTCTCACAAAAGGAAGATAGTTCCATTCAAGTCTCATTTTCCTCTTTAACTATATATAAAACCAGGCCAAAACATTCTCTAAAAACAGATTAAATAAATTTTAAAAAGGAAAAAGAAACATGATTAAAACAGAGAAATCACTCCTGGATTTATGAAATGATGCATCTTCACTGCCTGCTGGAAGTTCCAAACAAAGAGAATCAGCAAGACTTCCCTTCAAGAGGCTTTCACAGCTGGGATGCCACAGCAGAGAATATTTTTGGAATATGCTTGTCTGCTTGCTGTTCTGGACTAGGCTGGTCAAACTTTGAACTTGCTCCTCCTTGTTTGATTTACCTGATTTGTTGGTTTGTTTTGAACCTGGTCATACTCTTGTACTCTGCCTCAGAACTACCCTGAACTGTTCCACCTGCTGGCTGTGGGTGCATTTATTGGACTATTAGAATCTGTCATGGGAACCACCCACTCTGGAAACAGGGCAGAGATAAACCACTGGCTTAAATGCTTGGGATTAATTGCCAGAACCAGTAGACTCAGTTTCCAATAACCAGGAAAACTTCTTATTGTGATAGAAAACAAAAGAGATTTATTCCAGACATTAGGACAGAAATTACGGTACCATAGCATTGGAGTTCAAACTACACACACACACACACACACACACACACACACTTTTCTTGCTGTTGGTGTCCAGCCTTTGGTCCTGATCAAAGCAAATTCTAATAATCCTTTCTTCCCTATTTCTTTTTCTTATAGCTTCCCCCGTATTACCCTTCTTCTGCCATAAAAGAAAAGGAAAATGTTATTATGATGATGTTCATTTATATCCTGCCTTCCTCCCAGTACAGGGATGCCCATGGATTCTGACACTAATTAATACAGCATATAAACCATAAATAGCCATTTATATAAGCAAGCACTGATTATGGCCACCATCTTATTAAAGTATGAGCCCTCTCATACTAAGAAATGAAAGAGATGAAATTAAAGAAATAAAAATAGATAACAGATAGACAGACAAACAGACAGACACACAGATAGAATAGGTGCTCTTTCCCCAAGTGCTCAGCCACACTTGTTCAATACAGATACAGAAGCAATATTAGCAAAGCAGTGCACTGTCATCTGTTTTCAGTGTGCTAATGGCTTAGCCCAAAGAATAGAGCTTCTCCATTTTCTGCTTCCAATTATGTTGCCTATCTGATTTTTGTACAGTCGGACCTCCATATCCATGAATTTTTTATCCACAGATTCAAGCATCCATGGCCTGGGCATATTTTTTAAAATATATATATATATTCTCAAGATTTGATTTTGCCATTTAATGTCCATTGATCATCTGGTGATATTCAAGTATATCATCTCCTCTCTGGTTGTATGAATAAGGTATTTGTAATGTGTAGATTTTTGGCCTCACAGAATTCGATCAGTTGCTCTCCTGTTTAGTTTCTTGTACCTAGACCAGTTTTTTTAATTTTAATTTTTTTTTTTTTTTGCTTCTTACTTTGACATTCCAGTCACCTATCATTGACAAGCAGTCTTTTTTTTTTTAAAGTGTTGTCAATTTCTTCCTGAACCCATCATAGAATGTCTCCAATATTTATAGGGTTTTCCTGGAGCCTTATTGACATGGTTTGGTCAGACTTTGCATTGTATCTTTTGACTGGTTTTGCTATATCTCTCCTTGCTATGAAAGCCACTTGGTGGTTTGTATGTTTGTTTGTTTTGGGGGGCTTGCATCATTTCATTTCCTGAGTAGTACACTGAGTAGTTATATCCCATTTCTGTCCATTTTAGCTTGTTCACTCCTAGTACTGCTATGTTTTCACCCTACATTTCCTTTTTAACAGTTTCTAGCTTACCTTGGTTCATGCTTGTCACATTCCATGTCCCTAAAATATAGGTGGTGCTGCTTTGGATATTAATGTGTTTTGTTGTATGTGCATGCTGCTTCTCTTCTGATCATTTGATTTCTTCTGAGCCTTATAAAAAATAAATTTGAGTTATGAAGCATAAATGACTGGGGACCAGAAGAACTATGTACAGAAGCCAGGGGCATAAGGGCTGTGCAGACAGCCCTGAAGGGGCAGCCTGCAGCCACCCCTTTTACAGCCAGATTGGGGCCATGGCAACTGCATGCCACAGCCCCGATCTGGTCTTTGCAGGGTGCAAAAAAGAGCCACAAAAAGAAAGTGCATAGGCAGGCTTACTGCTAAATATAAAGAAAACAAAAATAATGACCATGGAGATACTACATAATTTCAGCCTAGATAATGAAGAAATCAAAATAGTTAAAGATTTCCCGTACTTGGATCAAATATTCATAAAAACAGAAACTGCAGTCAAGACATCAGAAGAAGACTAGGGATGGGAAGGGCAGCTATGAAAGAACAAGATAAGAACCTAAAGTGTAAAGATATACATCTGAACACTAAAGTTAGAATAGTGGCATCAACAGGGGTATGGATCCCACCAGGTGACATCCTAAGGGAGAGTGACACCATTGCTTTTTTGCAGAAATGGCCTGTGACATTCATCTGCTTCCCTTTAAAATGCTTTAAGATATGGTGGGAGTGGGGTGAAGCTCAGTGGGAGGAGAAAGGAGAGGTCTCATAATTATTTAAAATTAACATTTTAAATTTTAATTTGCTAATTTTTAAATTATTTTTCAATTTTCTTTAAATAAAACATCACATTTTAACTATATCTTCACTATGTATATGTAAATACATTTAGGTTGTGCTTATGATATTATAATTTGAAGGTATAATTTTAATTTTGCTAGTTGTTTGTGTCATAACTGTTAGCATTACATTCAGTGATATATGGGAATTATGATTTATGAGTAAAATTAGTGCAAAAAAGCATTACTAAGGGTTCTGCATGGTGTGAAATTGGAAGAGTGTGTGTGTGTGGGGTGACCCCATGAGTTACCGCACCAGGTGACACCAACCCTAGTGATGCCACTGAGTTAGAATAGTCCAAACCACTGTATTCCCCCATCACCATGTACAGACATGAGAGCTGGACAGTGAAGAAAGCAGATAAGAATAAAATAAACTCATTTGAGATGTGGTATTGGAGAAGACTGCTGAGGATACCATGGAAATGAAGATAAACAAATGGCTCCTAGCACAGATCAAGCCTGAATAATCCCTAGAAGCCAAGATGATGAAACTGAGGCTGTCATACTTTGGCCATATTATGAGAAGACATGACTCCTTAGAAAAAAACAATAATGCTAGGAAAGGTAGAAGGTAGCAGAAAGAGAGGAAGATTACACACCAAATAGCTAGACTCAATCAGGGAGGCTATGGGCCTGAGTTTACAGGACCTAAGCAGAGCAGTGCAGGATAAGGGATCTTCGAGATGTCTCACACACAGGGTTGCCATGAGTCAGAGATTCAGAGTTGACTCGAGGACAGTTAACAACAACAACAACAACGGCTTAGCACATGGTTGTAACATATAAATAGGATACAGCCTGTACAGAATGTTTACATGGCTGTGTTTTACTATCATCTCACATCTTAACCAAATTGTGTTGCCTTCTGCACTTAGTTGGCAAAGATGAAGGATATCTGGCTTTTCCCCCCTTTTTTCTTTTGTAACACAGCACAACTTAAAATACTCAGCTGTGCTGTGAACTAAATTTTAAAGCCTTCCAACAAAATGTACTTCAGTAGCAGGTGTTAAAATAAGCTTGTCTGGTGTTGTAGTTTTGAAATACTTCAGGTGAGTTGAATACAAAAATAACTTTTCAAGACAGTTTTTAAAAAATCTTGCTGTTTTCTGCCAATGTCCAATTAATTCAAAATTGCTAGGTAGCTTGAGAGGAAATTCTGAGCAAACTCGGCATCTGTTGGATGACTCTGCATGCCAAGACCATCATGAAATAAATTAACACCAGTAAATTGTGAACTCTTCAGCAAGGGAATTAAGGAAGTGCTGACGGTTCATTAAAAATAGCAATGCATCCAGATGCTCATGAATGACTTTAAGACTTTAAAGTTTACAATAATACATTGTACACCTAAAACAGGGTAAAATTGTGATACCCTTGAAGATGGACTCAAGTTTAGGATTTGGGGTATATTTACCCTTGATTTGTTTCAGTTTCTTAAGTGTAGTTTAGAAAAGTCTTTGGACATGTTGGCTGGGAGACTCTGTGAATTCTCATTCAAAAAAGTAATTTTCCAAACATAGAAGAAATTGTTTCAGATGATCATCACAGTGTGTCAAGCTACTGAAAAACAGCTGACTACATCCCATCTTATACCCACCATGCTGCTTCCTGGCCATATAGATAAGGCTGTATTGGGAGAGCTGCTCTACTTAAAAGGCAGGTTGGAATGCTTAGCACTGGGAGATGTTGCTACAGAGATGTTGCTACAGAGAAGCAGCTAAGTATCTATAGCTACACTTTCCAATGCAGGATTTCAGCCATTATAGAATCCTAGAGCTGGAAGAGACCACAAGGGCCATCCAGTCCAACCCCCTGCCATGCAGGAATACAAAATCAAAGCACCCCAGACAGATGGCCATTCAGCCTCTGTTTAAAACCTCCAAAGAAGGAAATTCCACCATTTTTTACCATCAGGAAGTCCTTCCTAATGTTTAAGTAGAATCTCTTTTTCTGTAGTTTGAATCCATTGCTTTGGGTCCTAATCTCTGGAGCATCAGGAAAGAAGCTTGCTTCATCCTCAATGTAATATCTCTTCAAATATGTAAACATGGCTACCATGTCACCCCTTAATCTTCTCTTCTCCAGGCTAAACATAACCAGCTCCCTAAGCCACAGCTCATTAGACATGGTTTCCAGGCCTTACAACATTTTTTGCCCTCTTCTAGACACATTACAGCTTGTCCACATCCTTCTTGAATTGTCGTGCCAAGAACTGGAATTGTACCGCTGTGACTTTCACCAGGTACTATCACCTGCCCATATGCTCTCATCACTCTGGCATTCTGAGACTACCTGTAACACTAGAGTAAAAGCAAAAGTCATGGTATCATGCCAGTAGAACTGTTGTAGACACTTGATCCTACTGGCAATGAAGACTAGGTCACTAAGGAAAAAGGGGAAGTGAAATTGCTTTCTTTCTCCTGAAGAAAATTGGTGTCAAACACGTAGTAGCATTAATTTTTCTGCAGTGGTGCTAAAGGAGCATTCATCCAAATGAGCTTTTGGTTTTCAAATAGTTTGTGAACTGCAGCTTCATCTCTTGCCTTTGCCAAAAAGACTCTGCCTGTGATAAATTACCTTAATAATTCCAGTTTACTTTAAAACATGCAGCTGTTAACTTGTGATAGCTTACTTTAATAATGCATTTTATTTTAAACATATATTGTCTGGTGTGTGAAAAGCTGGCCCTATTAACACAGAATGGGGAAAAAGATAAATGCTACCAAGTTCAAACAATGAACCATAAGCAGCATGAAATTAGGCAAAATATTATAATATTAGAATACAAGGTAAAATTGTTGCAAATACATTTGAAATAATTATAGTACAATAAACAGTATTCTGGGGAGATTGATCATGTTCAATTTCCAGGTAGAAGAGAGTGTAAATATTAAATGGCACAGTACACTTTGAAGGGTTTGTTACCGTTAAAATATTTCAAATTCCTGTGGAAAAAAATAGTGAGTGAAAGCACCCAAAATCTATTAATACTGTGAGTAATTATAGTTGATCCTGTGGCACCCTGAATAGTCATTATTCTTTTTTCTCTCAATGGACAAAGTGTTCTACAATGCTAATTCCACTTTATCTTCACAAATCTGTAAACTACATAAAGCTGAGCAATTGCCATTTGCCTATAGTTACCCAGTAAGATGCAACACTGAGCTTCAAGCAGGGCTGGGGAGTAGTAGTAAGGAGTAAGAGGTTTCTACAGGAGTAGGAATAAGGAGTAACAAAATATATTTGTTACTCCTTATTCCTGTTATTATATTGTACATGCAAACACAAAAAACAAATTTATTATATTGCACTGGGGAAAGGACTGGGAGGCAAAGAGAGACACTTACACTACACACACCAGCCTTGCAAAGCAAATATAGCTTTTCCTCAGGGCTAGGGAGTAGGAGTAGAAGTAAGGAATAAAGGAGTATGAGGTTTTTACAGGTGTAGGAGTGGGAGTTACAATAAGAAAAAATATTGTACTCTGGATTAACACAAGGAGTAACCCCAAAATCACCACTACTCCTCAGCCCTGGCTTCAAGGCCATTTAATATCAAAAACAAGCCATGCAGTTGCTGGCTGCTTTGAATGCAAACAAGGACTCTCCTGTTTTCAGCATCTGGGATGCAGAAAGCTCTTTGCAGAATGAAAGGAAGAGATATGAAGATAAGGAGCTGCTGTAGGCCTTGTCATACTGGTTCTGCCCAGTGCTCTACACTGTCTGTCCTAACTGAATAGCAATAGCTTTCTGGAGCACAGGTCAGAGATCTTTTGTTGCTATAGATGCTCTGGAGATGTCAGCCACTGAGCCTGTGTCTTTTTGCATCAAGAGAACAACATTAAAAGGAGACTTAAATGGACATGTGTTTAAAACACAGAGCACATAGTCTCATCCCAAAATGCCCATTTCATTATTCTCTGCATAATACTCTCTGTCCCACTCCCTACAAGGGATGCATATGTTAATCTCCAAAACATTCTGTTTAGTGAACTTTTCATGCCTGATTTGACTGACTTAATAATTTGAAAGGAATGAGCTCATCATGACAGTGCCCATAACCACACTGCCACAGAGAATCCAAAAATGCAGATGGCAATGCCAGGATTCTGACCAACAAACCAGTTCTAAAAGATTTCATACCACTTAATTATTACCCAAGGTGGCTAACAACAAGAGTTTTATAAAGCTAAAAGGTCTTTGTAGAACTCTTTTCTGGCAGCTGTTGTGTGCCATCAAGTCATTTCTGATTTATTGCAACACTAAGGTAAACTTATTATTGGGTTTTCTTGGCAAGATTTATTCAAATGAGGTTTGCCATTACCTTTCCCTGAGGTTGAGAAAGTGTGACTTGCCCAAGGGTTTCATGACTGAGCTGGGAATCAAATCCTGGTCTCCAGAGTTATAGTCCAACACGCAAATTACTATGTCATGAATAGTCCCTTATTAGTTATGAGGACTGCAGCTAAGCTCAGAGGGGAGAGGAAGTCTTGCAAGGACACCAACTCTGCTCATCCAGAAGTCTCTGGAGTTTATCAGCCAAAGGGAATTGGAAGTATAATCCAATGGCAATCTGAACGCAATCATGGGGTTTAACATTATTGCATGATAACCCACTACACACAAATTCGGGCAATGGGAAGTCAGTCCAAATGCAATCATGTGGTTTCATGTTATTGCGTGATAGACTGCCACACGCAAATTCAGGCATTGGCATGCTATTTTCAGGCAATGGGAAGCCAGTTCGAATGCAATGCGTATTCAGCGACTTTAAGTGAATGCATTCTGGCCCCACTTTCTTTTCATTCGAATTTAAGAGAAATTCCTCCTGTCTGATAAACTCCTCTGTGATCCCACCTTGGATCCTGGTGCCATTACCCCACTGCCAACATTACATGACATAGAAAGTTGATTTTAAGGCAGTTGTGAGCAAGCTCTGGGACAATTTTTAGCCCCTCCCATAGGATGCCCCAGCCTGCTAAAACAAAGCCAGAAAGGAATAGGGGGACAACACTCAGCATTGTTTTAAAGGAGAATTGTTTGAGGTGATTTTTTTTCTTTATTTCTTGCGGGGGAGAGATATCAGCCACACCGAATGGTCAAATGAGTGGGGCCACATGAGGCTCATGATCCACAGACACAACCTTTAAAGGATATGCAATGTTTGGTCACTCAGTTGACTGAATGCTTTTAGGTCAATAAAAGAGCACCTTTTTCTTTCTGTGCATCCTATCTCTTTTCCAACAAACAAGAGCTTATCTTCAACAAATGGAACTGGGGATGAGCAATTGAATTTCCTTTCATTTATTCTGCTCACTCTTTCAGAAATTATATTCTTTGACATGAGAGCTACATCCATGCTCATATTTTGTTAAACTACAGGACAACTTCCTTGAAGAATGACATATTCCTGTAAGTGGATAGATTGAAATGCACAGCTGATAACAAACTGGGTTCCATTTTTTCTCTCCAGCTTTGTGCATAGTAACATTGAAGTGCTTCTTAAGAACTCTTTTCTGGCAGTTCATTAAAGTTGATGCCAGGGCAGCAAATCATTGTCAATTGTCCTTTAAGCTTGTTACAAATCACCCGGTTAAATAATACTGAGATTTATTAGAATACCCAGGGGAATAAAAAAAGGAAAGATTAAACAGACCATAAAGGACAGTTTGCTTTCATATCCCTCCCTCATTGCCCCAAGCCTATCCCTTTGAGAATATTATGCACTATTTATGTGCTCTTGGAAAACAAATGATTAACAGGTTTATGTCAGAAGGTCACTTGCCTCAAAGTGCCCAGCTGAGTGACCAGACCTGGTAAAAGTTACAGAAGAAGGGCACAGGGAGAGAGCAGATTGTCATCTACTGTGATAAAACCTTATCCAAATCAAGAATTATGGGTCCTCATCAGTACTTATGTGGGAGACTTATGATCTTCTCCTCCATACCACTTAATCCCATATAGTCATAACAAACTCTTTGTCTTGGAGCCCTTTTACACTCACAAATATAGTGCTTTGATTCCATTTCGACTGCTATGGCTGCAGCTCATAAAATCATGGGACTTCTGGTTTGGGGAGGCAATAGAGCTCTCCACCTGAGAATTCAAAATTCTCCTCCGTAAATTACAAATCCCGGAAATCCATTGAATGTAGCCACGGTAGTTGTAGTGGAACCACCGCACTATAAAGATATATTGCAAAGGGCCCTGAGTGTTGCTCAGAGATTGCCAAATTAGTACCACTCACATTTAAGAGGGAAATATCAGTAACTTTAGGAGAATCCTTGTATGTCCCACTTCCCATGGTAGAATTTGCTTCTGACTAGACATTAATAGGATTAAATTCCATAATGTAGTGTAGTGTATCTGAACAGGGATTTGAAGTAATATGTTACAAGTGATGACATGACTTGTAATGCATTTTTTAAACTAGTGAGGTTTCCCCAACTGTGCTTTCACAAACAACATTATGGCCAAGATCTAACATCAATTTAGTGTACAGTGGGCCCTTGGCATCCACTTGGGTTTGGTTCCAGGACCGCCCATGGATATCAAAATCCATGGATGCTCAAGTCCCATTAAATACATTGATATAGTAAAATGGTGTCCCTTATATAAAATGGAAAAACCAAGGTTTGCTTATTGAAATTTATATATAATTTCATATATATCAGTGCCCTGATGATGCACTGCTTAAATGCCAATACTGAAGCCAATATTACAGCCACAAGGGCTCCAGGGTTGATTCAGGCTTGCATCCTTCCGTAGGTCACTAAAATGAGTACCCACCTTGTTGGGTGCAATTAGCTTACACGTTGTAAACCACTTAGAGACTTCTGAGTTCTATATTATGTGGTATAGAAATGTAAATGCTATTGCTATTTGGTGGTCTTGGCAAAAACAGCATTTTGTTCCTCTCAAGATTTGTGGTGGGAAAATATACACCATACCTCATGCTTGTGTACCTTTGCAAAACTCACAGCTCAGTTCTAATATATGTGTACAAGACAACATACATATTTTAAAAGATAAGTAGAAATGTAATTCATTTTCCATTGAAATATTCCACTGGAATAATGCATATATTTTACTTTTCACATTTGTCCCTCCATTATCTGAGTAACAGAGAGGACAGCTGATCCCCTGAAGGTAATTTTCAACCAAAAATAATAAAATAAATTTTTTAAAGGAAAGGAATTTTATACTATGTGCTTTTTTATATATGTTGAACTCTTTGTAATGAGCAAAAATGTAGTGCTAATGGCCTCAAACAATGAATAAAGAGTTATTGCTGCTTGAGGTACATCCCCCAAGTCCTAGAATCCTGTGTGAACCAGTGTTTCAATACTTATAGAAATGAATCATATTCATTTATGGCAGATTGCCCACAAAGTCTGAAAAAGCAGCCGCAGGTAATACTGTTCTTCAAGGTTTTGCTGTGACTAAGTATGGAGGTACATGCTTATCCAAATCATCTCTGGAGAGGTACTGCATAAAAAGCTTTTATCATGAAAATGTGATACTGCTCCTGCTATTACTACTACTACTACTAGTAGTAGTAGTAGTACTACTACCACAGCCACCTCTTCTTCCTCCTCTTCTCCTCCTCCTCTCCCACCCTTTTCTCACTTCAGGACTAAATGCTGCTTACAAAAATTAAAACAACTCTAGCTACACATACTTATCATACAAAAGTTTAAAATATCAATAACGTTAAAAACCTGTTAAAAGCATAACCCCTAAAACAAAATTTTGTTGTTGCTGTTGTTATGTGCCTTCAAATCATTTTGGAGTCACATAACAAGGTGACCCTAAGGCAAACCTATCATGGGATTTTCTTGGCAAGTTTCTTCAGAGAAGGTTTGCCATTGCCTTCCCCTGAGTCTGAGAGAATGTGATTTGCCTAAGGGCACCCAGTGTGCTTTAAAGCTCAAGTGGGGAATCGAACCCTGAGAATCACAGTCATAGTCCAGCACTCAAACTGCTATACCAAACTCTATTCCAAAACAGAAAACTACAAATAGATAATATAGCACATCTCACATGGGTATGAAATGAAATACCTGCATTTTTAGTTTTTTGTGGTTTTTTCGGGCTATGTGGACATGTTCTAGAAGAATTTATTCCTGACGTTTCACCAGTTTAATAAACTCTTCTAGAATATGGCCACATAACCAGAAAAACCCACAAAAAACTATGGATGCCAACCATGAAAGCCTTTGACTTCACCTGCATTTTTATTTGGGTTTATGAACACAACTTTTTCACATAATTCTACAGAATAAAAACTGAACAGGGTGGATTGGGGAAAATATTATTAAATTTTAAATCCTGAAGAGATTGCTTTTGGTTTTAAATTATATAAGTTATAATAAAAACTAAATCAAATGTTCTGATCAGTTAAGAGGGACTAAAAAGGGATGGGTTCTATAATGAGTCTTCCTGTATCATCTTTCAGAAGCCAAAAATAATAACTTTAGATAGTTTGTTACATGCTTAATTCTCAGAGCTAACTCTCCCTGCTCACATTCAGGCTTTGTCACCAATTAGACAGGAGTAGAGATTCTGAATACCAAAACTTATTACCTATTTAATTGACTCACCCACTTTGCATGCAGAAAATAGTGCTGGAAACTGCAGAACAGCATGAGGTTTTAAATGACTTCATTACAACATTCAAAAGGCAATGCTCTTTCTCTTTAGTCCCAGATTCAGTCTGTTTTAACTGCTAAGGATAAAACCAGTAAGAACATGTATGTATGGAGAGAGGCATGGGGAAGGCTAGTTTGAACTCTTCATGCTTTGGCAGTGTTAAGAGTGAGTTAAGTTTGCTAACATCTTTCCAGGAGCATTAATGATGTCACAGGTTAAGATGTTTATATAGTAATCATTAGGGAAAAGATTAGATAACAATGGCTATCATCCTCTTAATGACATACATAGGCATAAGTAGCATTATGCATGCATATTGTTTTTATCGAATATTGTACAATGGCCATATCCAGCTGGATGAGACAGAACCAGACATCTGCTAGTGGAACAGGTACTACATGGAGTAGAGTGTAGGTGATCTTAACTGGTTTCTTTTAATTCTACAATGGGACCTGAGACCCACTGCAGAGTGTGCAGATACTTATTGTGGAACTTGTACTAATACACATTGCATTATGCTTACTACTGTGAAATGGGAAATCAGCCATATACATTTAGCAGTGATTCACATGCATTGCACTATCTTGATATTCATATAAGGATGGCACAATGTAACTCTGTTGGCACTTATTCATACCATGCTGTAGCAATGTAGGATCTCAGCCATGACCTCCAAATTATATTCTTGGCTCTTGCTGACTTCTCTTGTGACCTTCTGGGCAAGGATCTCTCATTTGTGAATATGCTATCAGCATGTTTAGCAGTGAGTTTATGAATAGAAGCCTGTTACAGGTTATGCATTTTTATGTAAATGTGTAGTGTACCCTCAGGGGAAAGGTTTCAGGATAAAGGCCCTAGGAAAGACCAAAACTGAGCCTCCTTGAATTAAACCCTGAGATCACACCACAGAAGAACACCCAAACAGCAAATCTGAAGAATTGAGGGGATTGATGCACATCTGTTGGACTCACTTTCTGACCCCACAACCCAGTTATCACACCTGGGATTTTAGTACCAAGAGATGTCAAAAAGCTTGAGCCAGAGTTCAGAACAGTGGAAAGATGAGACATTCAGTGTGAGATATGTGGAGGCTGAAGGACCTTTAACTTAAGAAGTGTATCGAGAATGATGGGAGGCCCAGGTTATTAACAAAAACCATCAATTCTGATCTATATTTATATTTATAAGTGCAATAAGTAGATGGACTAGCTCCTAGCTCTAAGAGTCTCCTGGACAGCTCCTCTATTATTGGTCCTTTGACTTGCCTATACTTCTGGACAGCTCCCTTACGTTATCTAGAAAATTAGGTAATTTGAAGGAAAGCATTGAAGTAAATAAATAAATAAATAAATGCATTCTTGGATTAAACTATCAGTACCTCCTCCTGAGACACGTTTTGAGACAAAGTGCATTTTGCTTTAGGAATTTTGCAAGCTTTGCAGTGTGTAATTTAGAGAAACAAAATACATACAAAGCCATGGTTTGTTTTCCAAATGAGAATGGCCTAAAATACTTACATTTGGAAACTTGTAGAAACATGCTTTAGCCAATGGGGAAATATATACCAAAATGTCTACACTAGGGAAAATTTTTATGTGAGAAGGAAAAAGTGAAGTGTTGTGACCTGATATAAAGAAAGGATAAGATCAGAATTGTTCTATATATTTCAGTTATATTCCACCTTTTCTCAAACACTGCATCCCAAAGTGGTTCACAATGGGATAAAAACACCAAATACAACTCAAAGCACAAATTACAGTCCAGGATCTTGTTTGAATCCAGTAGGGCAAAACATTCTACCAGGCATAATTCTACTCTCCTCACCCACTTCCCAGGTATGCCACCTAGCTCTATGCTGCCTGGACACCCACCTCAGCCATTAAGTGGCCAGTGATAGGCAGCTGTGTTACCGTGATTGGGTCCTTTAAGATTAAATCTTCCTCCTGGATTTCCTAAGTCTTTGTGGGAAAAGGTGCTTGATGTCCCCATCGAAAACAACCAAAAAAGGACATAGGTGAACATAATTTGGAATTATACTGATGTATATAAGGAATAAATTGTTCCAGAACACAGCTACACAGCACAAAAAACCACAGAAAACTATGGATGATGGCCATGAAAGCCTTTCAACTAGTTCAAATACTTTCTCAGCAAAGTCGGCTCCCCAGTGAAGCTTACAGAACTGAAACTTAACATATTTTAAGATTTATTTAGGATTCATACTTTGGAAAAGATGGAAGTCAGAAACCAAAACAGTGTATTTCCTGTGGAAAACAAGCAGGAAGGGGGACAGGAGAAGAAGTGGAGTTGAATGAATAGCAAGTCCAACTTCTAATCCTAGGGCTTGTTTTATGAGAGGCTCACTGTACTTTGAGGATGTGTCTTTATCAAAATATGTTTTTTGTGGGTTTTTCGGGCTATGTGGCCATGTTCTAGAGAATTTTATTCCTGACGTTTCGCCAGCATCTGTGGCTGGCGAAACGTCCGGAATAAAATTCTCTAGAACATGGCCACATAGCCCGAATAACCCACAAAAAACCATGGATGCTGGCCATGAAAGCCTTCGACTTCACATTTATCAAAATAGCTAGAACTTCCTTTATCTCATGAGTTCACTCCTGTGTTCCATAGTAGTGACAAATGCTTCCTCTTAGTTTGGGTTTTCTGGTCTTGTATGATGGAGCTTCAAGTTCTGACTTTTCTTTGTTAATTAATCTCCTCTTTTCATTCAGTCACTCCTGCTGGGGGCCTTACTTTTTTTTGCTATAGCCTGGGAATCTGGACAGGTTAGCTAAATTATAACTACCACATATATGCTACATCCTTCCCCTTCTTGGCTTTTTAAATGGGCCAGTAGGGAACTAGTCAGTGGGGTGAAGAGAATTATCAGACCTCCTTAGAAAAGGACAGGGATCCAGCATGCCTAAACAAGACAATTGTTGTAGTGACCTGTTATAATAAAAGCTATAGAAAGATGGAGTCACTTTGGTTAAAAGAAAAATAATTTTTAAAATGAGGTTTGAAAGCTAGAAAAGAACTAGAGCAAAGTAATAGGAAGGGCATCTTGACCTGAGAGAACAGCTGGCACCAGCAAGCACTAGCTAACAGACATAACATTCACACAACTTAGATAAGGAGATGCAACTGTGAAGGTTAGAAGGTTAGAAGAAAAGCTACTAAATTCCTGAAGGAGGGGTGAGGAGTGATGATGCAGTTATTAATGTATGCATATATTCCTGTACTGATTGTAAGAATTCTGTATGTTTAAATTGTAATTAGCCACTCAGATGTATTGAATAAGCTTCTTTGTCTAAAATAATATTTAAAAAGCCATTTTGTATTATTTGGGGGCCTCAGCTTTTTGAGCTGGGATTCCACTGAGTTCATTATTCTTTGCCAGTTTAAAGAATAAAACTTTGAATTTTCAACTTTCTGGGTCCTTTGCCAATTCCTGGTTTCGTCACGGACCTGAGGCTTTATGAGAGAAGGCCCCAGGTTCCTAGGTTCCCATGGTTTTATTATCAAATTGAGAGTTATCTGTAACATTGTAAGGGCTCTGTTGAAAAAAATCTTCCCTGTATCCCTCTGTACTAGATAACTATTGGCCAGTGTCCAACATTCCATTTCTGGACAAGGTACTGGAACATGTGGTAGCCTCCTAGTTCTTTCTTTCTTTCAATCTGGTTTCTTGACTGGTGATAGGACAGATATAACTCTGGTCAGTTTGGTGGATACATACACTGAAAACTGGACAGGGAGAATGTGTTCCTGTTGCCCTGCTGGGTTTCCTAGTGGTTTTTGATGCTATTGATCTTGGTAACCTTCTGGGACACCTTGCTAGGATGAGACTTGGATGCACCAGTTTACAGTGGCTTTGATCCATCCTGGAGGGATAAGTCCAGCAGGTGGTGCTGGGTAATTCCTGTTTGACTCTTTGCCTGCTGGCCTGTGGAGTCCTTAGAGCTCTGTTTTATCTTCTGTGCTTTCAACATGTACATAAAACCATTAGGAATGGTTATCTACAGGTCTGGGATTTATTGCCATCAATAAAATAGGTAAATTTATTTTTATGAACCAGTGTCTGGCATTAGAAATAGACTGGATAAAGTGAAGAAACAGAAGCTGAATCCAGAAAAGAAAAAGAGAGAGAGAAACGAAAAAGAGGTTCATTTTAAGGGTATATTTTTCAGACCTCAAAGCTGTTACTGGTCTGTAACAACACATAATTGTTAATATAGCAAATTCTTATTGATTCAATAACTCTACTCTTGTTAGGATTGTATTTAGGCCTGAAAGTTCTTTATATCTCCTATGGAGTGGTCATTTCCAGTGAGGCTTTGTTATGGCCATATTTGCAGGGGGAGGGGTATTTTTGTTTTTGTTTTGTTTTGTTTTTATAAAATAGACATTAATAGGCCACGAAACTGCTTTTTTGTCCAAGACACCCTGGAATGTAGAATGCCTGAAACCAGCAAGGGGCATAATTTATGTGCACGAAAAACCAAATGCTACCACCTTGAGATACATTTAGACTGCAGTCCATCAGCAATGGGTTGACTAGATATAATTGTTTCCTGGCTCACTTCAGAGATTTCAACACTATCTAACCCCCATCCTAATGAGACCAGTTCATCACATCCCCTCTCTGTTTCCCACACCACATTCCAATACTCACTCATATGGTTATCTACTCTCTTTGGCTTTTTGCAATAGCCTTTTTTTTGCCCCCCCCCCCCCCCCCCCGGCAAAAATGGCTATCTGTAGTTGAAACTGAACCTATCACCTCATCTCCATACCCACAAGTTTTTTAATTTGAATTGACATTTTCATATACAACCAGCTTATATAGGTCTGTCTCTGGATTCTCCACTTCCAACATGCATCTGAGGAAGGAGGTTCAAGTCTATGAAAACTCATGCTACCAGCTTTTTTCTTTCAGTTAGGAGTAAAGCAGATTGGTAGGAGAAAGTGGTTCAAAGCTGCTTTTTCTGAAAGCAAGTTAAAACCTAGCTGACCACACCACTCACTCCTAAGGTGGCCTCAATGCACATGGCCTGACTGAACAACACAGAGTCAAGTCACATTGCTGGATAATTTTTTCTTGTATTTTTTTCCCTCACCATCCACTCACAACCCCTTACAAACACACCACCAGTGACTGTCTGCTGCCTAGATGCCATCCCATTAGATGGCTGCCCCTTTGATCGCCCACACATTCACACCTTCAATCCTCCACCAGGACAAAGCATCAGAGCAGAGATGTGCTCAGTAAAACACTGGCAATGTATAACAGTGCCCTTCCCCACATGTCCCCTTCACTCCATGCTCCCTCTTGGACTCTCTGGTTTCTGTATGTTGTAATTATATCCATAGGAGATGTCACACTTTTACTTTTTTGCATTGCACCCTGGCCACTTGGGTACGGCAACTCTGCCTTTTTTAAATTTACACCCACATTGGTGCATTTATATGCAGCTTTAAGGTTAGGGTCAGGAGATATCACTCCTTTAAAACCACTCCAGTGCTGGTATGTTTATATGCAGGGTCAAAGGTGTGCACTTTCAGTTGGATTATTCTGGGTTCTTTTTAGTCTGGCTATTTTGTGCTTAGTGTGGGTGCGGTGTAGTTTCTGGCCCCTTTGGGGGAATGTGTCATGTAAATGCCACATCCCCAAAGTGGCTGGAAACCACTTTATTTGGGCCTTAGTCTGTTTTGGGCCTTAGTCTCAAAGGTGCTACAAGATCCCTGTACATACCGATTTAACTTGTAGAGTTGCTAAGATGTATTGTTGTTGATGCTGCTGTTTTAGAATGGGAGAATGGAAAAATACAATGGGCCCTTGTTATCCACTGGGGTTTGGTTCCAGGACTCCTGTGGATAACAAGATCTGTGGATGCTCAAGTCCCATTAAATACAATTGCATAGCAAAATGGTGTCTCTTGTATAAAAATGGGAAATCAAGGTTTGTTATTTGTAATTTATACTTTTTAAAATATTGTCAAGCCATGGATGCTTGAATCTGTGGATAAAAAATCTGTGGATAAGGAGGGCTGACTGTATGTGCATTTCTGTGCACATACCACTTAATACTACCCTTGCATATGCACAGATAAACAGATTAATTGCAAGGTGTCAGAACTATCTAATGCCCACTGCTCCAGAAGAAAATCTGCAATACAGAGGGTGCTTCAAGATTTCAACAACCCAGGCAAGGTCACTGCAAAGCAATACAAATTAATCAATTTAAACACAAAAGGAAACAGAAGTTTTGCAACATTTTGAGAGTCAGGGCACTACATGGGGAAATTACTGAACAATATAAGCATAAAAAGTATATCCATAACTTGTAATAATGTAACCTGCTAAACAAATACCCTTAAATGGATGCTTCTAGCACAGGAGACCAGGAGAAGTCACTTCAGGATTCCAATCAGCAGAGAGAAAAGCTGTCTGGCAAAATCAGTAGGCCAGCTATTACAGCATCTCTGTTCTATTTATAGAAAGCTGTTCAAAGCAGGCTCTACTGCTGCCTATATCGAGTAGCAAAATTACAACTCCAGAACAAGCATTTTGTAGTATCTATGGCACTTGGCAGGAAGTGAGAATTGATTCCATGCCAAGGAGACAAAAGGAGAGAGATGGCTGCTGATGACTGAGGAGGCTGAGGAGGGGGAAAAAGGTATTAACTAGAGCTACCGCAGAATGAATGTGAAGTAAAGACTAATTACAATCCCTGAAACATGCTAGAGGCTAAGATGAGCATGACTTTATGCAGATTTTATAGGAAAGCTATTAGGTACACCATTATGTCTGTTCTATTTGTGACATATCAAGCTGAATGCAGACCCATCATATTTTGTGGCCTGTTGGAAGTTTAACAACCGCCAGGTTTTCAGAATGAAAAGCAAATGCCACAAACCTGGTACATTAGAGATTTTATGGACCATCCTTGGTAGTTACAGCCCTGGGATATAAAAAACATGCATCATTGTGGACAGATCTGACCACAGCCTAAATCCATTTGTTAGTTCCAACTAAAGTTCCAACTAGAGAATCCACAGAATTTAAGTATTTGCCTTCTAGCCTCCCATTGATTTAGTGTTCTTCTCTAGTGTGGGTCTTCTCAGTTACAAAACTGAGAAGGCTTCAGGGGACATAACTGGCCATTGTGGGCCATTTTCACCTGCCCCATACTTGTTTTATCTCCAGAGTGCTTCCCCATGCTCAAAAAACAGACGTGACCATCTAGTTTCTTGTGGAATGCACAAACACAAAAAGTCCAACTTTCTGAATTAGCCACTCTGAAGTAACCATTCTCATCTCCTAGATTAGAACATGATGGGAAAGGAGGGGGCATAAGTAGCATGTGGACCCTAGACCCCCACTTTTTTGGCCCATGAAACCCCACCAGTTCCCCAAAGTCTACCATTTTTCTTCTGAATGGGATGAAACTACTACCAACCAAAGCATGCCACATCTATTATGTTGCATCATGGTTTGCCTTCAAATGGCATGGGACTTTTCTCTCTCTCTCTTGCATTGATTAACGCTGGCTGGCAAAAAAAAAAAGGACCTCAATGGCAAAAAATATTACTTGGGATTTGTTTTCCCAGCTGTTTTGTTTCATTATAGAAAAAATGCATACATGGAATTTGGTTTTTAATCTACTATTGTGCAGGTGATTTATTTCTGTTGTACATTCTGCAAGACAAAAATATTTCAGAGACCAAAATGCCCCAGAGTAGTGCACTGTTATTGTCATATGTCTCCAACTCTGTCAAAAGGAAAATGTACTTAGTGTCTTTGCCTCTTTCTGAGGGTGAGACCGTGACTTACTCAAGGTCACTTAGTGAGCTTCCATGGGTGAGCAGGGATTCAAACCCCAATCTCACATAGTCCTAGTCCAATATTCAAACAAATACATGAATGAAGGTTAATCATTATTAGCTGCTTAAATGAAATCGATAGTAAGTATTAGAAGGGCAGGCTATGTGTGTACGTATAAATAAATGCATGCTCTCAGCAGGAGCATTCCTTGCTGAACAGTTGCATCAAACAGAGAACTGATATTTTAAAATGCAGGAGAATCCAACTCTCTTGCAGTCAATTTGACATTTAGCCTCCCAGGAAAAACAGGAGAGGGCTGGAGAATTGCCAGTAAGAATTGTCAATTCTTAAGAAAAGACATATGGGCAGATTTGTAAGTCTATGGCTTACTGCAGCTGGACTTCATACCTCCAAATAAACAGTGCTCATTACCAGTGGTCTGTAGTGGGTATCTTTTTTTAAATGCCAATTTGTAGTTAACCTATCATTAGCTAAAATGAGCAAGAAAGTTGTTATAAAGGCCAGGTTCTTTGTCTCACTCTTCAGACCTCTTAATCAGGGACAGCTAAGAGGATAAAAGTTCAGAGGTGGTTGCCCCTGGCCAAAAGGGCAATTGTATAAGAGGCCACTGGACACAAGTAAATGGTGAATTACTGGAGTAAAATATTCAGTTGCAGTTTCATTGCAGATAGGTCAAGTGGAGAATCAAGATAATTTATAGTTGTGGGGAAAGGAGTAGAGGGACATTTTATTTTGCTTGGCTGGTGAGGAAATCTTGTGGCAAGGTTTAAAAAGGTCAGGTCTCAGAGATATAAATGTATACTCATAGGTACAGTGCTGGAGATGCCAATCTAGCAAAAGGGGTTTGTTTTTATTTTTAGAGTATTCTTTAAAGTGTTTTGCTTATTGCCTCTCAGCGCATGAGCTTGTAGCTCCTAAAGTGATGCATAACAGATGAAACAGTATTCAAAAACAGATTAAAACTTTTTTAAAAATTCCAGTTTTAAAATGTAAAATAATGTAAAATCCAAACAATATATGATATTAAGCCTTACTGGATATGCATTTGTAATTAAATAAATCTCCAGAGAAGTGAGGAAAATATTTTGCAGCAATCATGGGGCTTCTTAAATATCCTGGACTCACCCCAGTTTGGCTGAAGCTAAAACTGGTCTGACTTGGACAATTAAGAGGAGGACGATAGGATAAAAGTAATAAAGAGTGAGTTATGGAAATCATAGCAATCTGATTTAGTGGGGAAATTACTGTCAGTGTCTTCATAAATGAGTAATATGGGCAGGGCCATAGGTGTGTTGGGCATGATTTAACAGCAGTGTTTTGCATAGATGGAAAGAAGAAATGTATGTCAAAGAGTTCATCAGCAGTACCTTGACTTTCTTTGTATTGTGCATAACGGTCTCCATATCTGCAGTGTGAGATCAGAGTGTTGCCATAGCAACAGATATAACAGAACACACAAAAACAGGTGAATAAAATCTAAATTATGAATGTAACCAAACAGCTAATTACTTGCAGAATCTTATGTTCAAATGTAATGCATTTCTAATATATGTCATTTTCAGGAATAAGGAGCAAGCTACACCCCTAAATATACTGACTTTGGAAATACCTGTTATTCTTATGTGACTAGTCTTGAGTATCTGGTCTAAGACTGGGCAATGGGGTTACAATTTTCTCTGTTCCAGTTTGCTAACCTCAATAGGCTCGAGAAACATTTACTCTGGAGAGTATTCTCCTGACCTCGAAAAACACATCTGTCATCCTTATCATTTCTACACCCTTTAGGCTTGGTAGGGTATCAGTCATTTTTTTTTTTTTTTTGAGAATTTCAGGGTTGCTTGTGTTGCCAAATGGGACATGACAGAGAAAATATCTTGTGAATCGCATTACAAAAATTGCCATGTTGACACTGTCAGGGTCTAAGAGAATGTGACATAAATTTTATTCATAGATAGGAAGTTTGAATCAAAACTGATTCTGTTCTTGAAATATTGGCAGCATTGTTCAAAGAATCTAGCAAATCACTTGTTATCCTGTCAAGTGAATGAATGAGAGTGGGGGAAGAAGTCTCTAATTGTAATGTATGCTATAAATAAAGACAAATATCCCACCTTCTGGAAAGTATTAAAATATAATGCATAGCCCTTGCACTCAGAATAATATAGATGGAGGTTTAGGCAACATGCACTGGGTACATAATTTGATCTCAGACTTGACTTAACAGGGAATTGTCTCACTAATGTAAAAACAATGGCTAGCATTTTGTACTGCAGTTACAGATTTGTAAGCTAAAGTTACTATGTAGTAATTTTAGTAATACTAATACTTATAGCCTAAATACCCTAAAGGCCTCAGGTCCCATCTGATCTTGGAAACTAAGTAGGGCCAAACCTGGTTATAGTACATAGATGGAAGACCACCAATGTATACCAGGTGCTGCAAGCTATATTTCAGAAGATGAAACTAGAGAAAAACCTCACTTCTGAGTATCCCTTGCTTGGAAAACTCTATGATATTAATGGGCCATAAGTCAACAGGCAACTTGAAGGCACATTCACTAAAACTATGTAGTCATGATTGTGGCAATATTGCCACAATGGTATGTATCCCCTTCCCCACCCTGTAATCCTGCTTTACTAGGCAACTGCTTCACTGAGAAAATGAGGTTAGTTCTACTGGCGATAGGGGCATATGTGGTAATCATTTCTTCCTGCTTCCATCCCTGAGGGAGGTTGCAACAATCAGAAGTAGGGTCCTTGCAATTCCTTGTTGTAGCCTCACTCATTTGGGGGGAGGGAGTAAAATTGTCATTCTACTGAACCCCAATTGCCAACTGAATGGATCTCCATCTCTTGGTGCAGATGCAGCCTGGTAAAGTAAGTGAGGGAGGAGTCAGGCCAGGAGACACTACTTAGGCCTATTACAGACAGCCAAAATAAAGCTGCTTCGAGTCACAGTGGAGGTATGGTGTTTCACTGATTCATGCGTCCTAAAAGTCCAGAAGCCACACCAAAGCCACGCTCCAGTCCTTAGGGCTGGAGCATGGCTTTGGTGTGACTTCTGGACTCTTAGGACGCAT
This sequence comes from Sceloporus undulatus, assembly GCF_019175285.1. Classification (NCBI taxonomy): domain Eukaryota; kingdom Metazoa; phylum Chordata; class Lepidosauria; order Squamata; family Phrynosomatidae; genus Sceloporus; species Sceloporus undulatus. The sequence continues at coordinate 50,587,948 of NC_056526.1, read as the reverse complement.
GCATCATTGAAACACCATGCCTCCACTGTGACTCGAAGCAGCTTTATTTTGGCTGTCTGTAACAGGCCTTAGTTTCACATACTTAACTAAGTAGATAGTGTAGAACAGTGGTCCTCACACTTTGGTCCTCCAGGTGGTTTGGACTTCAGCTCCCAGAATTCTTGAGAGTGGGCCAAGCTGGCTGGGGCTTCTGGGAATTGGAGTCCAAAACACCTGGAGGTCTGCCTGACAGTCTGACCCACTATGCATGGGAGGAACCTTCTAAAGCTTTTGCAAAGCTTTAGAAGGATCCTTCTGCCTCAAGTCCATTGCCTAATACATTTGCTATCCTTCTCCAAAAAGTGTGCCCCATGCTCTCGGGGCAGGCCTTGCCTGCTGATTTAACTGAATAATGCCCACAAGTCTGTGGTTAAAAATACACAAGTCACAAGTCAAGTCAGTCCACCATTAATTGCTGAGCTGAGTCCAAGTGGAGTCACTGAAATGGCTTGAGTCTGATTTGAATCAGAGTAAATCAACTCGAGTATACATCACTGTTAAAATAAACATTGTTAAAAAAACTATTTTAAATATCAATTATAGTGGGCCCTTGGTATCTAACTGTATTTGGTTCTTACTGGCCAGGCAGTTTCATACAGATAATTGTAGTGTCTATGAAACTAACAAGTTCTTGTACTTTGCAAGCCATTCCATTAAAAAGTAAAGTAAAGGTTTCCCCTTTGACAAGGTTGTCAAGTTGTGTCTGATGGTAGATAGGGGTGTTCATTTCTGTTACTAAGCCAAAGAGCCAACATTGTCAAAAACAACTCTGTGATCATGTGTCCAGCTTGACTGCACAGAACGCTGTTACCTTCCCACCAAAATGGTATTTATCTACTTGCACTTTTACATGCTTTCAAACTGCTAGGTTGGCAGAAGCTGGAACTAGTGATTGGAGCTCACTCCATCACACAGCACTTGAGCCTTGATCTACCAAACTTGCAGTAATCAGAGTTGGCATCTTAACCACTGAGCCTCTTTGTCCTTTCCATTATTGACCCTCAAATTGAGATAAACTGTTTATTTATATTTTAACCCCATGTTCACTTACTAGGAGGAACTGCTAAAATAATACCCCAGTCAGAACTCAGATTGGGTCATCTTTAGCTATATGCATCCCTTTATCTGTGCAGATGTGCTTTTGGGGTACTTTAGAGGTTGGTATTCCCATTCTTGCTGTGTAATGCCCAAAGTGCATCACCTGATCTATTTTAAAGCCCTGATGCTGCATCATGCAGGCATTCTGTGCCTCACAGGTAAGACTGGAGCAGCATCTGACAATTCTCCTCCCACCAGCCAAACACACAATGATTATATAAGTGCTGGGTCCTCGAGAGGACCCCTATCGATCTCAGTCCTGATGTCATCATTGTACATTAGGCTATGTGTGTTGGGGGGGGAGGGTAACTTGACCTTCTTTAATCCTGCCTGCACACCTGAAGAACAGAATGCCTGTAAATGGTAGTTTCATGGCTTTAAAGTAATTGAGGGGAAGGTATATGAGTCAACATAGTGTAAGACTCACATAAGGATATATATGTTACATGGGGCGAACCAGCATGGTATAGTGGTTTGAGAGTTAGAATACAACTCTGGAGACCAGGGTTTGATTCCCTGCTCAGCCATAAAAACTTTGGGCAAGTCATACTCTCTCAGCCACAGAGGAAGACAAAGCTAAACCTCCTTCAAAATAGATTTTGCAAAGAAAATCCCATAATAGGTTCACCTCAAGGTCTCCAGGGTGGAGGCACAAAACAACAAGAGGGGATATTGAACTGAAGCCAATATCTATAAAACAAAATAAGGTGACCTAGGACATTATACACATGCCCTTTGAACTGCAATTACACCTGGAAAGAAGCGGTATTGGCTATATCCAGTGGTATCCACTGGTGTCCAATGCCTGTGGACCTCCTGTTTCTCTATTGTATTGGAACTCTCTGTAACACCAACTGTGTGTTCCAGTTAGTTTCCTAGCTCTCTGGAGCAGATGCTTAAGGTGCACAGAGAGCCTGTAGGAGGGAAGGGGATTAACTATGTTAATTAATGTTCCATTGACACAAGGCAGACCTGAGAAATATTATGCCATTACTTTTCAGCTGATGAGTGGCTAAAACCTATGGAGTTGCTTGCTGATTTACAATGAAAGACATGGAAACAGAAGTCCCACAAAGAGGCCTACACTTTCCTTTCAAAGAAGGAAACATGAGACAGAATATTTCCTGCCAAAGATTAATGACTACATTAGCATTCACTTAGGTGCTCTTAGACATTCCCCCTGTGGGTGCATCAAAGAGAGGGAAATGGTAGGTAAGAGGGCTTGCAAAGCCAAAAGCTATCTTTGTGTTTGAAGCCTTCTGTAATAAAGATTTCTGAGCATGCTCATGCTTTTCATTGCCCAATGTAACTAGAATTTCATTTTTTATATATATAAAAAACTTTATGTACTTGTGTATAAGTCAACCTAATATATACATCAAGAGTAGATTTGGGGGCCAAAATTAGGGCTTTTGTTATAATGCGTGAATATAATCCATGGACAAATTGAAGATAAAACTTACGGACATATAACAAAGGATGTGAAATATGAAGCAAAGGAAGATGATGCCAGAGAACAGGTATAACTTTGTGTGACCTCTAAAGAGTGAATGAATGAGGAGGGAACTACAGTAAATGGTGGCTGTGCCATGTGTGGAAAAGGTAACCAGGCATGGAAGGGGGGAGCTAAAAAAACACACACACATAAAAAAGAATTCAAAGATATAGCCATGTTAGTCTGTAGAATCAGTATGTAGAGATAACTTATAGCACTTTTGAGGCTAGCTGAAATATGCATCTAGGGAAGTAGGCTGAAATTTATGAAAGCTCATGCTGCCACCTTCTACATGTCAGTTAGTCTCAAAGGTGCTACAAGATCTCTCTGTATAATGATCAAAAAGAACACAAAGGCAAAGCAAACTGACTACCTTAGCAGTGATTACAGTGTTTAACTTTAAGGTGTAACTTTGCCTGATTTTAACTAAGAAAAGCTGACAAACATTCACAATGTCTTATTCAAATCCTTCAGAGCTCGATTCCTCTCAGAGCACCTTTGAGGGAAAGCACCAAAGAGCCACCGCCACCACCATTTTCTCACCCAGGCTTTCAAAAAGGCTAAACGTAATGGGTTATTGGTGGGTCTTTTACATTCTCCCAGGACAAACGAACCTCTTGCCTTTTGCCACTTTTACCATTCTACTCAGATAAGAGGGTGGTTATTTTTTATAAGAGTTAGGGTACAGTACTTACACTAGTGGAAAATTCAACATTGTTTTTTTTTTTTTACATTGGTTGTTTTACTAAAATTTCTAGATGTACTCCTAATATATGAAGTAGGAAGAGGAATATAAAATTGCATTCCCCCAAATCTGCAATACAAGTTCCGGACATATTAAAAAATCATGGGTGCAGCGCGAGTAATGGTTTGAATCTTAAAAAATTGTTAAAGTAACTGTTCCCACCCTCTGGAGTGCCCTTCCATGGGAGACTAGCCTGCCCCCTGCCCTCTTTCCTTTTGCCAGCAGTCAAAAACATTTTATTCAAGCATGATTTTAATATAGAACCATATCAGAGAGCCTTTTGTATGGGATGTGTGCTCTAGTTATGCTTTTTAACTTTTCTATGGACATTATCACACGGAACGCTTACTGTGGGCAAAACATTCCTGAAGCGTTTCTAAAGTGTGAAGGTGTGATCGTATGTCGTGCTTCTAAAACATCACTGGGGCATTGCGCTTCTATCCCGGTGATGAAGCATTTACAGAGAAGCTATTTTTTGAATAACAATATTTGAGTTTTGCCCAAAATAGATAAGCCCATTTGGAGTCTCCATCTCATGTCTGAGGTGTGATTTTTCAAGGAGGTTGGAGCATTTGCTAGACCATAAACCACATGTACAACCAATCTGTTATTTTCAAGCAGAATGAAATGATGGACACATCCACAGTCTGCATTCTTGATACTAAATACACAGCCAAATCTATGCTCCTTTGATGGTGATGCAAATGCATATCCATAGTTCCTGCTAGAAATAGGAGGAAGAGGTGTGATCCTCATCCCCTTCTATTATTTTCTTAACTGAAACAAAAAAAAAAGTTAATAACTAACCTTTTTATATATAAAAAGGTCTTCCGTTGTCATTTATTTATAAAGCACCTAGCTCAGTGTCTATTATGAGTTTGGGTGACACATTCCATTTTTGTGTCCTTCACCCATTAGACATACTCTTTCAGAACTTTGTGGAATCTCTGTGCCTATTGTGTGGCTTTTAGTACTTCTGTCGTTGTCATGGCATTGCAAATGCATTATGCCAAACTAAATCTGGTCGCACAATATCTCTCAGGCTCCTTTTATAACCATTATAATGCTTGACTTCAATTTCACTTCCATGGCACAGGAAGAATATCTTGATATTTCATTGTCCTGAGAAACCTTTGCAAAGCTTCATTGTGTTAAAATTACAAGCTTGAGACCTTGAGATAAAAGAAGAACAGAAAAGTGCTTCCATCCAACAAAAACACACAGCCATGTTCTCTGAATTTGTGACTTAATTGAAATGTAGTAGTTTATAACCCAGCAACCCATCCTTACCCACCCCCTTAGAAAACTTTTCTGTTAGCCTTTGAATTTTTCAGCCTATTTGAGCTTTGCTTACAAATATATTTGATCACTTTCTAACCATAATAGTAACGTTCTCAGTTGTAAGTGCTGGTCTTAAGCAGGACACACTTCACAAATGCTCCTGAATACTGTACAGTCCAAGTAGCAATGACTTCTCTGACAGTCATTGTCAAGTGGGTGTTACAATTCAAAATGTTCAATTTCTTGAGGAACAAAGCAGTTTGCATCCCACCTTTTTTAAGAGAAGAGAAAGCTATCAGTATGGATGGGATGGAGATACAGTGCATGATTGAACAAGAAAAGCAAAGTAGTGAAGCTAATAGGGAGCACAGAGGCAGAAAGGATAAAGGAAAAGTGCAGACAGAAGAATGAGAAGATAACAATACATATAAAGCAAGGAAATGAGGCAAGAATGCTCCAATCAGAAGAGAATGTCAAGGAAGTTTCACAGTGTTTAAAACTGAAGACTGTTTACTATTTATAGAAGGGAAAGAGATGTGTTGAAGATGTTGTTCAGGGTAACTAAATGACGTAGAACATAAGCAATAGCTTCTGGGTTTTACAGCTACTATAACTAGGTTATAATTACTGAAATTCCATTACCTGGGAACCTTAAGGGTACAATGAATGCCAAAGACATTTTGGCAGTACAGTTAAGGTTCATATGCTGATTTGATACTAATCAGCCAATATCTGAAATGAAGGCTCCTATGATGTGCTTATCAAATTTGCTCCTATGCTTATCAGATTAGGAAAAGTAGCTAATACTCCAGAGGACAGGATCAGAATTCAAAATGACCTTCACAGTTTAGAGAGCTGGGCCAAAACTAATAAAATGAACTTCAACATGCAGTTCTAGGTAGCAAAACCAATAATAATAATAAAAATAACAACAATAATAATTTATTTATATTTTCCCGCCTCTCCCAATAGATCAAGGCGGGATTACAGCTCACTAAAATATACATAAAAACACATAAATAAAATAGAATAACAGTGAATATTGAAACTAACTCATCATCAGGTGGAAATGTGATAGAGTTATATAATAGTGCAGAGGATAGGAAATATCTCTTACACAAGGTCAGGTGGATAAGCTCGCCAGAAGAGATCTGTCTTAAGTGCCCTCTTAAATGCCTCCAAGGAGGCAATAAGAAGGATCTCTTCAGGAAGACCATTCCACAGTTTTGGAGCAGCTACAGTAAAGGCTCTTTGGGAAGTCAACATGAGCCTAGTTGATTGGTGTTCTAATACATTCTTCCCAGTTATTCTGTGAGCGCGAGACAGATTATGTAGGGAGGGGCGTTCCCGCAAGTAACTCAGGACCAAGCCTTATAGCCTCCAGACCAAGGGAAGCAATAGTACCACTCCATTCTGTTTTCTCAGACCCCACCTGGAATACTGTGTTCAGTTCTGGGCACCAACTTTTAAGGATATTGACAGACTGGAATGTGTTCACATAATGGTGTCTGAGATAGTAAAAAAAAAAAAAAAATTAAAAAAATGGAAATCTAGCCCTATGGGGAATGGCTTAGGAAACTGGGTATGTTTAAACTGTAGAAGAAAATATTGAAATATGAAATGATAGCCACCTTTAAAAATCTGAATACAGGTCATGTAGATGATTGGGTAAACGTTTTTCTGCAGCTCCAGAGACTAGAAACAAACAATAGAATCAAATTATAAGAAATGAGATTCCACCTAAACATGAAGAAGAATGGCTTGACTGCAAGAGCTATTTGACAGAGGAAGAGACTTCCTTGGAGTGATTTGCTTTAGGGTTGCCATGTGTTGGAAACAACTTGAAGGCACATAGTAGCTGATTTACTAAATGAAATGGGGGAGGGAGAATCTTGCCATTGCTACAAGCTGGGATCCAAGAATCATATACTGTAGACATAGCATTTTACCAAACACTGCAGACATCTGTGGAAGCTTACCTCCAAATAACCCTGCAATGGGTAGTTAGTAATGTGGTTACCAAAGAAAAAGCATTTTCAGCTGTCGATGCCCACCTGTGAATTTTTCTCCCCAGAGAGATTCAGCTGATATATCTGATATCATAATACTCTTAAGAGTTCAGGGAAAGCCTTGTCATTCTATGGATCCTGCTGCCACTTTTCAGAACTAATGCAGTCTGACACTGTTTTAATTGTCCTATGGAATTCTGGGATTTATAGTTTGTTTGGTATTAGAGCTCTCTAACTAAGAAGGCTAAATATCACATAAAACTATAAATCCCAGCATTCCATAGAAATGAGCCATGGCAGTTAAAGCAGTGTCAAACCACATTAATTCTGCAGTATAGATGCAAGATATGTCTTTTGAATATTGTAAATATTTTAAATACTTTTGTAAAAAGTGGAATGTAATAGGAAAAGAGGAAGGCCCCATTACATATGGATTGCTTCAGCCAATAAAGCCAGACTCTTCAGTTTGTAAGACCTAAGCAGGGCTGTTGATGGCCTCTTCGAGGTCTCTCATTCATAAGATCACCCTGTCTCAAAGCCACCTTGATTGCAAATAACACCACTACCAATCTGGTGTTACTGTTGATGTCTTGATTTCTTATCATTATATATGGTGTGTGTGTTTTAATACAATGGCCAAAATTAAAGAAGGTTGTTAGAACTGTTTTCATCAGGGAGCTGGAAAACGGGATGATATAGTTTCTCCCCTGTGCACTGATCTTCCCCCAAAATCTGCTTTAGGATCTGTGTAACTCAATGGAGCAGGTTTTCAGGCTTTGTGGAAGACTACAGAGGAGAGAAAAGGAAGAAAATGGTTTTGTATGCATGGACAGCTGCTAGCACAATGATAGATCTGGGAACTTTATCGCACAGGCTCCAGGCACAGAATGAGAACGGAAGAAAAAGGGGTCTGGAAGGGAATGGAACGAGTGGGGCAACGCATTTTACTGCACACAGGAAGTCCCTCACTTGTTCCGTTCCCTTCCCTTCCGTTCCCAATCTGTCCCCAGAGGAGGAGATTTTTGAGAACTGTTTTGAACAGTTCTCAAAAATCTCCCTCTCTGGAACGGATGGGGAATGAATGGGGAATGGAACGGAACGAGGGACTTTGCGTGCAATATAAGGCATCCCCCACTCATTCTACACTCATTCCTGCCCCCTTCCATACCATTCTCGTCCCGTGCCAGCAGCCTGTGGTGCGATAAAGTTCTGGGTCTCTGTAAACACTTCACAATATTTGATCAGTGAAAGTTGGAAAATATGAACGCCATTTACAGTTCTCAAGAAACAGCTAGCACAACTTTGGTCAGAGTTCACTGAGCTCACAGGGGTGCAGGCTTCCAATGCCTTTACAAATATGGAAGTGGTTGAAATGATTGCTGAAACGACCTTGTTTTTATGTTTAGAATAAAATTGATGGAGAAAAGAGTGGAGAAAGAGAATACTCTATCACATGAGAAATAAAGGGCTGTTTCAGCCACAAAAGCAAACATTAAATTTCAGGCTATAAATACACATAATTGTGCCCAATAAAAATAAGAAAAGGATAAAATAGTCTTTACTCATATTATCATCTCTTCTTCTTTAGCAGATGGTATTGCAATTACCCGACATTTATGTGTCATACTTGGCCAACCAGAAAATTTTTGTAAGAATAAAATAGTTTGATAGTAGTAGAGTGATTAAAAAAAAAATAATTTTCAGTTCACAAATTATTATATTATTGCAACTGTAGTGCAGCTGTAAAAAAATTAATTTTTTGAAGAACCTTTCACTAAAATTCCATTAGCAATAACATTTTATGAAACAGAATAAATGTATTTTCATACACTTTACCATACTTTCCTGATTAATAAGTATGTTATCCAAACTGATTTGTACACTCATCGATCTCATTATAGTTTTCCCTGTTGCCATTATCAACATCTTTTGGCCTGGAGGGAGTGAAAGGACAGGCCCAACACCATTGGGTCTGAAGAAGAAGGCCCTCCTTCCTTGCCAACTGTCATCTTCTGGCCTGGAGAGAGTGAAAAGACAGGCCCAGCTCCATTGGGCCCACCCTCAATTAAGAAGATCCCTCCCTCCAGTCCATCTGCCTTGGTCCAGACTTCAGCGGGACAGAAAAACTGCTGGACATGATCCCCTTTCCCACCACCATTCCCTTCTCCTTCTGTGTCGTGTCTTTTTAGATTGTAAGCCTAAGGGCAGGGAGCCATCTAATTAAAATAATAATTGTAAGCCGCTCTGATAGGGTTGCCATATCCCACCTGTGGGTGGGACTTTCCTGGTTTTGGGTGGGTCTGCATGGTCCCACCCCAGGTTGCCCCCGCCCCCAGGCTTTGTTGCAAAGTCTGCAACAGCGGGGGCGGGGGAAAGAGAGAGGCCTGTGTAGGCCTCTCTCCTTTGGCAGGGGGGGGGGGCTTCCCTCCCTTCTTTGGCTCCACCGGAGCCCAGGGAGGGAAAGAAGCCTTGCTGAGGCCAGACATCTTTCCCCACCTGGGCTCCGCCACCGAGAACGGAGCCCAGGCAGGGAAAGAAAGCCTGCCTGAGGGGAGGATTCCTTCCCCATCTGGCCTCCTCCCCTCCTGACAGGCAGGACCAAGGAGCCTCGCTTCAGTGAGGCTCCTTGGCCCTGCCTGTTCCCCTCCGCATTTATATTAACATTTTTTTTTTAAAAAATCACCCATTTTTTGTGTGTGTCCTACATTTTAATTTTTTGTCCTACATTTGCCCTGGTTTGGAGGTCCTGACTTATGGCAACCCTATGCTCTGAGAGTCTTTAGGGCTGAAAGGCAGGGTATAAATACCATAAATAAATAATAAATAAATAACATGTGATTCTAGAAAGTGCTTCCTAGCCATCTGTATCTCTTTTTTGACAGTCCAAGCTACTCTGCAGACTAGTCCAAGCTAGTCTGCAGAGAGTCTGTGACTCTCAGGCAATGCTAAGATCTGACTGCAGCTAGAAGACATATTGAGAGTGCTCATCTATATGTCTCCAGCTCCCAAACCATGATATTCTGGCTGTTTCTCTTATTCACATGATCCCCAATTTGTCTTTCTTGATGTCTATAAAAGGTCATTTTCACTTTTTTTTAAAAAAAAACCCAAGGAATAAAATGTGAAAAAACCTAATATGCTCAACATTTTATGGCTGGCATCCTCTTAGGGGCTGAGCAGACAATCCCAAAGGGGTGTCCTCCAGCTGCCGCTTTTACAGCCAAATTAACTGTTAACTGTTACAAGTGTAGCTTACACCTGCATATATCTTCTGTTGTTGTTTGAGGGGTTGGTATTCCCTTCCATTCTCTGCAGTAATCCAGTAATTCTAGGTGAGGCCTGACCAAAGCAGAGAGTGGCACTATTACTTCCCTTGATCTAAACACTATACGTCTATTGATGCACCCTAGAATTATATTGGCCTTTTTAGCTGCTCCATCATACTGGAGCAGCAGAGACTTAGGAGATTCTTTTTGCAGAAAACAAGCTTGCTCCTTCTTCTATATGATATACTTTCATATATTTTACCATGGCTGTCACCTCTTCATTTTCTCTTACCAGGCTAAACATATCAAGCTCGCTAAGCCCCACCTCATAGGGCATGGGTCCCAGTTGTTGTTGTTGTTGTTGTTAACTACCCATGAGTCGATCTTGACTCATGGCAACCCTTTGTAATGAGACATCTAAAAGACTCCCTATCTTTTACTACTTTACTTAGGGGTGAAACAGCCACAAGGACCATGCAGTCCAACCCTGATATGTAGGAATACGCTATTACAGCACTCCTGAAATATGCCCGTCCAATCTAAAGACCACCAAAGAAGGAAAGTCCATCATTCTCTTTGCATGGAAATGCCAGTTAATGGCTGTAAACCTGTCAGTGGCATAAACTCCCATTACACCTGTGTATGTCATTTTGAGGTAACTGTACAAAGAGAAATTCAGTACACCTTTGTACAATGAGCCTCCACACATTCAGTTTATGTTCCAATTCTGGAGCATACCCAATGTCATTTAGTGGCCAGAGAAGACTGAGGATATCCAAGCAATGACTGGCTATGCTTCAACAGGTGATTCAGAAGATGACTCCTTCCAGCTGCAGAAACTCTATCAAATACTTCCTGGGTGTTCCCTGAAATCCCCTACCCATTCAGTGGTTATCAGGACATATTCCAGAGGATGAAAGGTGTCGAAAGGAGAGGGAGAGACAGTACAATATTTGGAATTTTATGCTCTATCAGGCTGCTGTAGGATCATGGCCAATACATTCTACAATTGAATTATGAATTGTCTCCATTTGGAGAGCCATTCCAGATGTTTAATTGAATTTGGTTGGCCCTGCTTTGATCGTTACCTTTAAAAATGAAAGTGAAAGAGCACTGCTTATGAGATAATTGTTTATATGGCACCGTAACTATGTTTCACAAAATGGCGATATTACATGTTTACACCTTACAGAAGTTTTCTAATATTTGAGATGGATTCCTAACATATTTAAAGATATTACTGAGTAATGCATTTAAACACTCAGATGATTTCAAAAGATTATGAAAAAAAAAATGAAAATAGCCTGCATTCAACATACAGATCAAGCTATAACTGTTTTGCTGGTTTCCTCCCAAAGGTCACTTGATGCTCACTGTTTTTTGCTGTACAACTCAAGGGGAAATAAAAGCTTAAATGTGAAAAGCCAAAATGACTAATTTGCAATTGTTAGAGGCATTGCTTCACAGATTGCCTACATTCACTCTCACCCAACCTTTATTTCATCATGTCTATACTATGCATTATTAACTCAAGGAAGAATATCCACTTTATGTGGGAAATGAATGGTTGTATTGCATTATTTTGTAAATGAGAAAGAAAAATCTGTTTGTTTGGAATCTACAATTACATAGGCTGCATCTATATTATAGAAATAATGCAGTTCTACACTATTTTAATTGCCATGGCTTCATGCTTTGAAATTCTGGAATTTGTTGTTTTGTGAAATGTTCAGCTTTCTCTGTCAGAGATCTCTGGTGCCACAAATCCGAGTGTCAAACTGCATTCCTTCTGTAGTATGGGTGCAGCCTATGTAATTGTAGATTCCAAAAGAAAGAAAAAAGATTTTATCATTCTCATTTAAAAATATATTAACAAATACAGTATTTTAAATGGAATCATTAAATGGATGATTTCTGTTAAGCTGATAGTAGTAGGAATAGAAGAACTTAACACAGGTTGATTGACTCAAAGAAGCCATAGCTCTGAGTTTCCAAGATCTGAGCTATTGCAGAGGTCTCCTATTGACAGGGTCATCATATGGCAAAGCTGACTTGAGAGCAATCAGCAACAATATATTCAGAAGGTTCAATGTTGTGTTCTGTTTTTGAAAAAAAATTGCTAAAATATGAGTGCTTAGTGTCTTTTTTAAAAGTGTGTAAATATTGTTAGTGTCTAAAAGATACTTTCAAAGAAGCTGTTTTATACTTATACTAAAATGTATAAGAATTTAAGTTGGTGATTACTTTCTTTGGATTCGTCATGCAAAGAATTTAATCAATGCAGTTTTCAGATGTGATTCCCCCTTTGTTTTGTCTCTTCCATTAAGATAGTAACTGAACTCCATCCCTCATTGACATTTGGATTGTGAAGCATTTCAGATTTAAAAAAACAACAACATTCTGTTCTCAATACTGTCATTTCACTGTTAGACATGTTTTCAGCCACTGTGGAATCTTGCAGCAGTTTTACTTCAGTAGTTTCTGTTTTCAGAGTCTATATTACTGCAACTTAAAAAAAACACCTCACTTCAGTTGAGACAGGCAGCCTTTCAGAAGAAAGCAATAAAAGATATGCACTTCTTTAGTCCTGTATCAACCAAAAGGAAATGTGCCTTCTCACAGTGTTGAAAAGTCACCAAAGCAGCAGAGATTCTGCAGTTACAAAGGAACACAAAGCATCACTTTTTTTTTCATTCTGAGCAAATAAAGACATCATAAACATGTAAGCAATTGATGTTACTACTTTCCTTAGACTAAAAAGGAGGAAGGGAGAAGGAGGGGGGAGAGAAATGAAATGTGACAGCCCCTTTAAGACTAGCTGATTTTTATTTTGGAATGAGATTTTGTGGATATAAACAATTGCAATACTGAGTGGTATTAAGGCCTCAGGTGTAAAGCATATTTATACAGTTGTGGCAGTGAGTTGGATTGCAATATGATCCAGAAAGATGCAAATCATGTCTGTTGTCCTAAATTTGAAAGGGCTAGAACATGATTTGAATCTTTTTGGATCCTATTACATTCTGTTCCACTCCCACAACTGTATTTGAATGGGGAAATGATTTACACGTGCTATGAGTAGGCTGGCCATCCTCTGTTATAGAGGATCCCACCACCCTAGCAAGACAAACAGTGAGTCTTAGTGCTATAATACTTAGGAGAATCAACTCATATTATTGCTCTTTATAAGGTCAAATTGCTCCTCACTTTAAACCTTTTTTTAAGGCTGATGGAAACACTATGGATCAAAGCAGATGATATATTTATTATGTTTTTTTCAATGTAAGACCTACCCCAAGTAGTGAAAGATCTATATTAGTCATAATGCATGATTTCTTTGTCCATATTAACATGTTTGCTTGGGGGTTGGTGATTGACTGAAAAACTATTTGCAAGTCTGGTTGCTGAGACATATATTCCCGAGGAAGTCTTGTTGTGAGGGGAAACATGTTACATGTAGGGAATACAAATTCTCCTTATTATCTGTTTTGATGCATATAAAAGGGTTACTTGTCTAAAAGCAGCACTATGACTACAATTCTTCCACATGTAAAATTCACCCATCATGGAGACAGCAGGAAACACTTAAGAAGACAACTCTGGCAAAGTTAAACTACTCAGTACCATATTTATTTGAATGAGTTTAAGAGCATTAAGCACTTGAACTATAAAAATGCTTTATTTTGATTGATTGTGCAGCTGAAGAGATTGTTTGTGTGACCACAACCAGAAATGTGACTATGGATGAAACACATGGATGTTGTACAGTATTTTGCTTATTTAATCAATTTAAAAACTCTTGTGCTTTTTTTTATCAATTATCAATAAAGATGTACAAGGTATTACCAAAAATGGTGGATTGGTTTAAAGTATTACTGGGACTTGGGAGATCCGGGTTCTCTTCCCATTGAGTCACAAACCTCAGTGGTCTTGGGCCAGTCAGTATCTCTCAATCTGACTTACATATGGTTGTTATGATGATAAAGAGGGCGTGAGGAGAGCCATCTCTGCTACCAAAGGCTCACTGGAATAAAAATGGGATAAAAAAGTTACTGAAAGATAATAAATAGCATACTGAACTATGGGAATAGAGTGAGCTGCCTTGGGAGAAAAGGTGGGATATAAAACTGCTGCTTGATTTTTCTATTTTTGCTTCAGCTCTCTTTAACTGAAATTGAAGCATTGAAACTTAGTATAGATGTTGTGCTGTAGTTAGGGTTGCCATTAATGCCGGCCCTCCAAACCGGGACAAATGTAGGACAAATGTAGGGCACATTTTCAAATGTAGGACATGTTTTTTAAAAATGGAGGACACATAAAAATGATATTTTTTTAAATGTTAATATAAATGCATGTTTCTTAGGCATGCTCAAAATGGAAGGCATTCTGGCATTATTCCTAAACAGAAGGCTGAGATGTACTTCTCTTTCTGGCCAACACCCCCCCCCCGCCAATTCTAACATACATTTCCCACTCCCAAGCAGGCATAGCATTTGCAAGATCACAGGCAGTCCCTTGTGCCATTGAAAACTACATTTCCCACTCCCAAGCAGGCATAGCATTTGCAAGATCACAGGCAGTCCCTTGTGCCATTGAAAACTACATTTCCCACTCCCAAGCAGCCATAGCATTTGCAAGATCACAGGCAGCCCCTTGTGCTGTTGCAAACTACATTTCCATTTGCAAGATCACAGGCAGTCCTTTGTGCCACTGCAAACTACAGAGAATCATAGAGTTGGAAGAGACCACAAGGGCCATCCAGTCCAACCCCCTGCCATGCAGGAATCCAGATCAAAGCATCCCACTCCCAAGCCTTCTTAGCAATTCCCCCCTTCCTCCTTTTCCTTGCCCCCTCCAACCCCCCCAAACCCCTCATCCCCTCTTTTCCCCCAGGTATGTCTCAACTTAGGAGGGATTTATGTGACAGATCCAAAGCCTTTTTTCTTTTCTAATGGGGGCAAAGCCTTGAGAAGCCCTGGACCCCTGAGAAGAGGAGGGGGGCTTAGAGAGAGGAACAAAGAGAAAAAGAAGATGAGGAGGGGGAAGAAAGGAAGAAAAAGGAGAGGAAGAAGAGGAGGGGAAGAGGAGGAGAAGAAAAAAAACAGAATAACAAGAAGAAGAGAAGGAGGGGAAAGAGAAAGAGGGGAAGAACTGAGAGCAGCTTGCCTGAATGCAAAGCCCTCCCCGCTTGGATGTTGGAGCATGCCAAATAAGGAAGCAGAGGGCTGGCCAATAGGGGCAGGGCAGAGCAGCAGACCCTGCCCCTGCTACTTTCAGTTGTCCTGCTGCTGCTCCAGACATGCTGCACAGCACTCTATGGAAGGGAGGCAGCAGCCCTGGGAGCTCAGAGTCGGGCAGCCACCCGGGAATGGGGGCACGCCCCCCAGGGGGTGGGAAAGTCCCGCCCACCGCCGTGAAATGGCAACTCTAGCTGTAGTCAATAGAATTGGTTGTGTTGAATTGATTGCCAAAGGCAATTGTGAGGACAAAGAGGAGTTGCCATTTCCATAAAGTTACAGGCTGAGATTCCCTTTTCTAGAATTCTGATATCTGAATTAACTCAAAGTCCAAAATTGTCCACATAGGTGACTGTGATAGTGATACTTTGCTTCTGATAGTTCAATATACACAAAGTCTGTATCATGCACAAAACTATTAAAAATACTGTGTGTACAATTACCTTCAATGTGTATAAGGTGTATATGAGACATAAATGCCCCTGAATTTTTTTATTAAGGGAGTCCCAGGGAATACAATGGAACAGAATTGGGGTTTATAACAGGGCTGGAGAACATGTTGCTAGACTGGTACTCCCATCAGTCCATGCCAGCACAGATAATTGTGAGGCATGATATGAGATGCAGGCTGACAACATCTGAAGGGCCACACATTCCTGGTATATAAGGAGGCAGTATAAGCCTCTTATGAGAGCAGTCTAAGTTAATTAAACTGTGTTATGTAAAAGCAGATTAATTAACCCAGCAAAAAGTGGTGTTATGAAATGCTTATTATGCTAGTCTAGGCATACCTACTTGTCCCAGAAAATTACAGTAATCAGCATCTCCATACTCAGATTATGATACAGAAAACCCATTAGTTATGTAGGGGGAGGAAAAACTGAAAGAAAAAGAAACACCTGCATTGTGTAACTCTCATGGCAGAGTTGCCTGGAAAATATCTAAGAACTCTGTCCAAGCTTGAATTAATCATGAGTATAAATTCACATGAGGAAGTTAGTGTGATATAAATGTGCTCAAGCATTCCTGAACAAATTACAGGGAGTGGGGGACAAAAGAGAATATCATACATCCCACTCACACCTTTAAAATCTATTATCGTATTCCATTAGCCATTAACCAGGAACATTTGAAGGATAGGTCCTTACCTACCTCTTTTTCTAGAGGACAACATTG
Source organism: Sceloporus undulatus (assembly GCF_019175285.1). NCBI lineage: Eukaryota > Metazoa > Chordata > Lepidosauria > Squamata > Phrynosomatidae > Sceloporus > Sceloporus undulatus. The sequence continues at coordinate 50,571,602 of NC_056526.1, read as the reverse complement.
ATTACAGTAATGATATGACAATGTGTCATTGTATCAAACCCCCCATGACCTTTTGGAAGAGATTCCATGTGCTGACATCTAGTTCTGTCAATTCATGTTGGGCAGCATCTGACTAGGCCAAATATCCTAAAGGCAAAAAATCGATCTGATCTTGGAAGCTGAGCAGGCCCAAGCCTGGTTAGTACTTGAATGGGGGACTGCCAATAATACCAAATGTTGTAGGTGGTATTTCAGAGGAAAGCACCACTGACGATTGCAAGTTGACAGGTGACTTGAAGGCACACATTCACAGCGTCTGCCTACAAAGCCATAGAAAATCCATTAGTTGAAACACTGCAGAGAAATAAATGTATACCACCTCCTCACAGATAGTTTTCAGTCTGCAAGATGAGTCACAGTAAAAGTTACATTCTTATTTAAATAGTTTCAGGTCTATGACCTCCACCCAAAAGTAGATTTCAGGCTTATTTTTGTTTTCAGGAAGTTAAAATTACTAAGCATAACTAAATTAGATAGCTGTCAGGAATAGGAGAAAGAGCTTGGGTGTGAAGAAATCTCAAGGGTACACAGTCCTCTGTGCCCCAAACTCACAACTCTCCCCTCCCTTCCCCTCCCCTCCTTCCTTCAGTCAGTGGTGATAGAGCAGCACTAAACATGGCAGATGAGGTATGTTTTTCTCTTCTTTCTCTTCATACTGACATATTGGTGGCTGGTAGTCTGATCTCAGTAGGGTAGTGAATCAGCTCCAGGGTTAAGACTGAATTTTAAAGGAGTTGTCCAAGAGAGCTCATAGCACCTTTGAAACTAAGGAGCTTATCACACGAACCCTGGAGAACAGGCCTGGCATGGAATGGGAGGGGGTGGGAAGGGAACAGAATGGGGATATCACATATTTTACCACACAGGGGAACGCCACCAATGCCGCCAGAAGTCCCCGTTCCATTCCCCATCCATTCCACAGAGGCCAATTTTCAAGAACTGTTCAGAACACATTGTGTTAGGCGGGTTACAAACCACCACTTGGGACGTCCTCAGGACGTCCCAGTTTAAAAAAGGGGCGTCTCTTCCAGACGCCCCTATTCCTGTTACGGACTCTGTCTGTAACAAATGGCCGTGGCCATTCCACACGGCCGCCGCCATCTTGACTTAACGGACACTGTGCGTCCGCACGTCGCGTGGTGCTAATGACTTGCGAGTGCGCCATTGGCGCCTCGCAGCATCATTAGCGCACCGCCAGAAGAAGCTCCATTTTGGAGCTTCTTTTTTGCTCCGTAAGGGAGCCACGCGGTTTGGCTGCAGCGGCTCCCTCGTGGAGCAAACAGCAGCACCGGGAGACCGCTGCAAAGTGGCAGTTTGTAACGCCTCTTAGTGTCCAACTAATAATGAGTTGGACTTTTTTCCCTTCCTTCCTTCAGCCCATTATGCCACCTGAAAACATGATTTTCTTTCCTACAGAAAAGTTTGGAGGTTGCAAGGAGGTTTGCAGGGAAGAAGGGGAGTTTCCACTTTCTAATTCTACTGATGGAACAAACCCATATTCATCAGTTGAATAACCCCACTGAATCCGGGGCACTATGCTAAAATAAATTTAGTGTAAGTGCCAAAATGGATCATTATGTGATGTAATTTACAGCTAAACTATAATTTAATAATTGCAAAAAGTGTAATGATATATAAATTCTACAGGAAGGAGATCCATTTGAAATTCCTGAATTGTTTTCATTTTAGAGCAGTTTTGTTAAACTAGTGACCATCAGTGCAAATGCAGTCCACAACCCATCTATGGTAGGAAGTCAAAGGCTTAACCAGCCTTTCAGCTTGGTTGCCTTCTGAGCAGGGTTGCCATAATTCTCTACTATAAACCGGGACAAAATGTAGGACAAAATTTAGACCAAAATATAGGACAATTGTAGGATAAAATTTCCCCAAAATGTAGGACATTTAAGGTCCTCATTTTTTCTTAAATGTCCTACATTTTGGGCTAAATTTTATCCTACAATTGTTCTATATTTTGGTCTAAATTTTGTCCTACATTTTGTCCCAGTTTATTGTAGAGAATTATGGCAACCCTACTTCTGAGGACATCCAAGACATGAAGCATGGTATTTTTAGACTGCTTTTAGGAGCTTTGAAAGAGTATTTTAATATATTTTTAAACAATATTTTTATCTTTGTATTGTTTTAATTGGTTTCCATTTCTTCATTGCCTTGGAGGCTTTTGCGGACTTGAAGGTGATAGAGAAATACTTAATTAAATAAATAAAAATAAATACTACATGACTAATCAGTTGAATTCATTTTGGCAAGTGACATGTTTTTTCCAGTTTGGTTTATATTGTTGGGAGTTTTCATCCATATTGTGCCCTGTATGACACACATTATAGTTTTATATTACACACATACATTTCCAGAATTAGTATTAAAATCACTCCATTGGCTGCCAATTAGTTTCTGGGCAAGGTACAAAGTGCTGGGTATTACCTTTAAAGCCCTACATGGTTTGGGTCCAGGTTACCTACAGGATCGCCTCCTCCCATATAATCAACCCTTTAAACTCAGATCTTCTGGAGGCCATTTATTCCAGTCAGCCATTTATTCCAAAGGATTAGGCTGGCAACTATCAGCCAGAGGACCTTTTTGTCAGCTGCCCCTAAACTGTGGAATGGCCTGCCAGAAGAGATTTAACAGCTGAATACACTATTTGCATTTAAAAGAGTATTAAAGACCAATCTCTTCCAGCAGGCTTGCCCAGATGATTTTTATTGCTCCTATCCTTATCCCGTCCTCTTTGCACAATCACGCAAAAGACTATCACACACATCGCACTTATCCCATCATTATCCTGTCAATGAAATGTAATTGTCCTGTCACTTTTCAATAACAGAAACTTTCGTTAATGAAAAATGACAGGATAATTCCACTTCACCAATGGGATAATGACAGGATAAGAATGATGTCATCTGATAATATTTTGTGTGATATGCGATAATTCCATTTGACAGACAAGTGCAATATCATCCGATAATCTTCATGTGATTACATGATAAGGACAGGAAAAGGACTAGAAAAGGATATCCTTTTCCTTGTGTGATAATCCCCACAGACACACAATGCAAAATGGAAGGCAGTGTGAAAAAATGAAGGCCATCCTATAGGTGGATTGATTCAATCATAGAAACTAAGGCTGCCCTGAGTTTGGAATACCTGATGACCTGGCAATTTGGAAGTGTCTCATTCATAGGGCTTCCACAAGCTGAAGTCGACCTGACAATGAATAACAACAAAATCTAATCAGAAGATGCATCAAAATTAGCAAGCATAACATTTTTTTTTAAATACTATTTTATATATGATAGATTCTATTTTCTATTCTTCCAAAATGCACTGTTCCCCATAACAACTTCGGAGTTATTCCTTAGCCTCCTCACCAACAAAAAACTTGGTCTAAAATATATATCTCCATATTTTCATTCAATCTTTCTCTATTTGCTTTTCTCTCTAACTACCCTTGCCTTGCTGTCTCCACACTGCACCACAACACACACCATTGTCAGAATTCAGATGATCAAGTCTTTTGGAGAAGGACAGCAGACAAGACCAATTATAAAGCAATTATATACATTAATAATACTCCTCCTAATTTTTAAGAATTAGCTCATTCAAATGCACAGTGTAGCCATTAGTAATATAATGCTATAGTATTTCAGGGACAGCATATACATAGTTCATTATCACATTGTGCTGGCTCCTAGCATAAAACCATTTTCTTTTTTTCAGTTTGGTGACTGTCTGCCTACTCTCCTCCAGAAATGGGGTATAATTATTATTATTATTACTATTATTATTTCCTGAAGTGTGGCTAGAAGGGTATTGTGTCCTTGAAAATCAGGCCAACTAGTTGGGGCTTATTCTTTGTTCCTTATGGCTGATGATTTCAGCTGTGTGACACATTGTGCCCGCTTAAGTCACTGAGCAATATGACTGATGGGAGTAGGCAGAACTATCATGGCAGCGACTAGCTAGCATGAGAATATAAAGAGCACAAAAACCCCAATGCCACTGCTGGCTGAAGCTCAAAAAAAGCTGGATTGCTAACTTAAAAAATAGAAAGATCCCAGAGGACATCTCCTTCAGGCCATAGTGGTTCACATTTCTTTCCTTCCTAGACATAAAAACAAACACTGAAAAAGCTTTTTAAAATAAAGATTCTGGGAACTGTATTCCAGAACCATAACTTTTCCAAATTGCGGAAAATATATTGGTCTAATCACATTTCTCTTCTCTAAATGGTATGAAAACAGCTTGTGTTTTTCTTTGATTACCTGTTAAGCTATAGTGATAACAGAATAAATAGGCATTGATTATCCTTCCAAATAAATAAATCAGTGCATATTCCCATCCCATCCTTCGTAATGGGTTTGGTTTACAAAGTCTGAAGTTGTACACATAAATGCTGAAAAGTGACACGAATAGTCTATTCAACAGAGGGTGTAACAGGTGAAACTTCAGTCCCTTTCCTGTATAGCAAGACCAAATTAAAATGTAGTTCAGATAAATTATACCCCCTCCTCCTATTGATCATCTGCTCATGGGTATTAGTACAATACTAGTAAGGAAGAAGGGAACAGATATTGTGCTGCAAAAAGATTATTAGCATACATCATAAATAATACAAGAAGACACAAATTACAGACTAAAAGGCAAAACAAAGCATATAAATTAAAAGCACCCATCTGGATGTAGCAGGATGAACTGGAAAATAAAACAAATCTACACAATTTAGAATATGCCTGATATACACAGGTTGATCCATACCCTCCCATTAAAGGTAAAGGTATTTCCCATCAACAGGATTGTCAAATCATGTTGGTGCTCTGAAAAACATAAAAATCTTATTGAAGTTTTTCAATCTTGGTGCTTGTTTGCAAGGAAGCACCAAAGGAGAGAAGAACTACCACCACCATTTTCCCATCCAGGCATTCAAAATGGCTAGAAGCAGCAGTGCAGTGGAGAGAGTACAGGCAAGTCTTTTAGGTTCTCCAAGAACAGACAAACAGCCTCAACAGACCAGTGATAAATGCCGGTCTCAGGGCAGAGTGGGGCTGTGGCATCCACACGATGCACACCCTGACACTGCCCTGATACCACTGTCATGCTGTGCACCTGACCACATGGCGGGTGGTGTCATGGTGCTCCTCTGAAGCTGCATCCAGATGACGAAGCACCAAAGGAGTACGGAAACGCCGCAGCTATGGGCAGTAGTGTGTAGTTGCCACAGCCTCAATCCAGCAAAGAAAGAGGCAGCTGCAGGCTGCCCCTTAGGGGCGGTCTGTTCATCCCCTAAGCTGTCATCCTTAACCACTCAACACAGAGAAGGAGTTGGTTACTCTCTCTCTCTCTCTCTCTCTCTATATATATATATATGAGTTAAGGTACAGTACTTACTTTGATTCATGTATAAGTTGACACAGGTTTTTTGGGTTGGTTTTTTGATTAAAATATAATAATAATAATAATAATAATAATAATAATAATAATAATAATAATAATA